>NC_084755.1:2073669-2261169 GCF_033978785.1 Entelurus aequoreus
TTGTGATAAAAGTCAGAATTTTACATGACAAATGTCACCATTTTGCATTAAAAAGTCAGAATTTTACATAAAAAAGTCAGAATTTTACAAGAAAAACTTATAATTTTGGCAGTATTATAATAAAGTCATAATTCTACTCAACGCAAGTCAAAATTTTACAAGAAAAAGTGAACATTTGTGCAATATTATGATAAAAGTTGGAATTTTACTCAATAACAGTCGCG
Organism: Entelurus aequoreus; assembly: GCF_033978785.1. Taxonomy (NCBI): domain Eukaryota; kingdom Metazoa; phylum Chordata; class Actinopteri; order Syngnathiformes; family Syngnathidae; genus Entelurus; species Entelurus aequoreus. The sequence continues at coordinate 2,073,894 of NC_084755.1, forward strand.
ATTTTACGAGAAACGTTTAACATTTTGTAAATTTTTTGAAAAGAGTCGTAATTTTACTCGACAAAAGTCAAAATTTTATAAGAAAACTTTTAACATTTTGGCAATTTTATAATAATATTTAAAATTTTACTCAAAAAATGTCACTGTTTTACAAGAACAACAAAATAATTGGCAATATTGTGATAAGTCAGAATTTTACATGACAAATGTCACCATTTTGCATTAAAAAGATAGAATTTTACATAAAAAAGTAATCATTTTACGAGAAAAACTTTTAATTTTGGCAGTATTATAATAAAAGTCGTAATTCTACTCAACGCAAGTCAAATTTTTACAAGAAAAACTGAACATTTGTGCAATATTATGATAAATGTTGGTATTTTACACAATAACATTTTGGCAATTTTATGAAAAGAGTCGTAATTTTACTCGACAAAAGTCAAAATTTTATAAGAAAACTTTAACATTTTGGCAATTTTATAATAATATTTAGAATTTTATTTAAAAAATGTCACTATTTTACAAGAACAACAAAATAATTGGCATAAAAGTCAGAATTTTACATGACAAATGTCACCATTTTGCATTAAAAAGTAATAATTTTACATAAAAAAGTAATAATTTTACGAGAAAAACTTATAGCGGTATAGCTCGGTTGGTAGAGTGGCCGTGCCAGCAACTTGAGGGTTGCAGGTTCGATCCCCGCTTCCGCCATCCTAGTCACTGCCGTTGTGTCCTTGGGCAAGACACTTTACCCACCTGCTCCCAGTGCCACCCACACTGGTTTGAATGTAACTTAGATATTGGGTTTCACTATGTAAAGCGCTTTGAGTCACTTGAGAAAAAGCGCTATATAAATGTAATTCACTTCACTTCACTTCACTTATAATTTTGGCAGTATTATAATAAAAGTCGTAATTCTACTCAACGCAAGTCAAAATTTTACAAGAAAAACTGAACATTTGTGCAATATTATGATAAAAGTTGGAATTTTACTCAATAACATTTTGGCAATTTTATGAAAAAGGTCGTAATTTTACTCGACAAAAAACTTTTGAATTTTGGCACCATTATAATAATAATCGGAATTTGACTTGGCAAAATTATGACAAAAGTCATAATTGTACTAAAAAAATTCACTTTTACAAGAACAACTGAACATTTGTGCAATATTATGATAAAAGTTGGAATTTTACTCAATAACAGTCGCAATTTTACAAGAAAAGTTTAACATTTTGGCAATTTTACGAAAAGAGTCGTAATTTTACTAGACAAAAAACTTTTAAATTTTGGCAATATTATAATAATAATTGGAATTTTACTTGGTAAAATGATGACAAAAGTCATCATTTTACTCAAAAAAATGTCACTGTTTTACACGAACAACAAAATAATCTGCAATATTGTGATAAAAGTCAGAATTTCATATGACAAATGTCACCATTTAGCATTAAAAAGTAAGAATTTTACATAAAAAAGTAATCATTTTACGAGGAAATATTGCAATATTACAGAAACAGAAAGAATATGAGAAATTGTTCCCGATTTTATAAGAAAAAAGTCGACACATTGTGAGAAAAAGACTGCTTTTAGCTCATTTACTTCTAGTAAACAAATTGTTTTACTTCAAGTTATTACAGTATGTCTCTATATACATATTTAGTTTATTTTTTTAATTAATTTTGGCCACAGGGTTTGCATTTCAATGTCTTACACACACTTGTTATTTCATATGTTGACACTACATAAAAGCGACACACAGTCAATTTGAAAGATCCCTCCTTTTTGGGACCACCCTCATTTTGATAGACGTCACCAGCAGGGGTGCTAATGAGACATTCTCTATTAGATGCAATGTTATTGGGACCATGATTTATGTCATCACTTGTTCACACCTCCTCATATGGAAGGTACTTCTCCTTCTTCGTGTCTCAAGAAGGGCAGACATACAAGAACACACACACACACACACACACACACACAATGCATTAATGACTTTCTTTCCTCCCTCTCATTCGGTTTTTTTCTTTTCTCTCTGACTTGTCGGAATCTTGAAAGTGATTGAAGCTGCCGCCCCAGTTGGGAAATGTAATCAACTTAGCTCTTGGAACCAATGTGAGATGATACAGCTTTTTTATGGCCTCCAAATAAATAATGATCCCATTAATGATCGGCTTTTGCAAAGAGCCTTGGAAAGTTTGCTTAATCCCCAGAGTGAGAAAGGCTTTGCCCTTGTCTCGTTTATTTCAAATGGCTTTAACGAGGCCAACTTTTTTGCGTAATTACAGTCATGACATAATTATTACCCTTCAAACACACAAGGAGCAGTGAGGTTTGATCACTTCTACCTTTCTCTGTCTTTAATAGCCTCTTATTAGCCGCACAGATCATGCGAGATGGCCGTCACGGTTGTTTACGCCAAAGTCACCTTTGCTGGAAGACCATTCCCCATTATTGTTGTTGTGGGGAATCAATTGGAGTTCTATTGTTACAACAACAACACAGTTAGGCGGGGAAGAACTTGAGAGCCTGACAAAAAAAAAAATTTCTCTTCAATCTTGTGGAAAGTTTTTCCGGAAGAGTGGATGCTTTTACAAGTGCAAAAAGAATGCTGCAGTACAAAGAGTTTTTCTTGGTACTGGCTATGGATAGCATATATACCGGAATTTCCGCACTATAAGCCGCACCTGCTTATAAGCCGCACCAGCTAAATTTAGGGGAAAATACAGATTGCTCCATATATATGCCGCACCCGACTATAAGCCGCAGGCGTTTTGATGTGTAATTACCGTAGTATATACCGTATTTCCTTGAATTGCCGCCGGGAATATAGTATTCGCCTGCCTAGAATTACAGCCGGGTCAAACTCGTTTCTCAAAATAATTAGCGCATGCTTGGCACTTTCGCCGGGTCAAATATGAGTCATTAAAGGCCTACTGAAAGCCACTACTACCGACCACGCAGTCTGATAGTTTATATATCAATGATGAAATCTTAACATTATAACACATGCCAATACGGCCGGGTTAACTTATAAAGTGACATTTTAAATTTGCCGCTAAACTTCCGGTTCGAAACGCCTCTGCGGATGACGTATGCGTGTGACGTAGCCCGGCGAACACGGGTATGCCTTCCACATTGAAGCCGATACGAAAAAGCTCTGTTTTCATTTCATAATTCCACAGTATTCTGGACATCTGTGTTCGTGAATCTGTTTCAATCATGTTCATTGCATTATGGAGAAGGAAGCCAAGCAAGCAAAGAAGAAAGTTGTCGGTGCGAAATGGACGTATTTTTCGAACGTAGTCAGCCACAACAGTACACAGCCGGCGCTTCTTTGTTTACATTCCCGAAAGATGCAGTCAAGATGGAAGAACTCGGATAACAGAGACTCTAACCAGGAGGACTTTTGATTTGGATACACAGACGCCTGTAGGGAACTGGGACAACACAGACTCTTACCAGGATTACTTTGATTTGGATGACAAAGACGCAGACGTGCTACTGTGAGTATGCAGCTTTGGCTTTTTTTTGCGTATGTACGTAACTTTTTTAAAATATATAAGCTTTATGAACCTTGGGTTAGGTGAACGGTCTTTTGGGCTGAGTGATTGTGTGTGTTGATCATGTGTTTGAATTGTATTGGCGTGTTCTATGGAGCTAGGAGCTAGCAGAGGAGCTAGGAGCTAGCATAACACGTACCATACGTGCGCGTCAAGTACGTAACTTTTTAAAAATATATAAGCTTTATGAACCTTGGGTTAGGTGAACGGTCTTTTGGGCTGAGTGATTGTGTGTGTTGATCAGGTGTTTGAATTGTATTGGCGTGTTCTATGGAGCTAGGAGCTAGCAGAGGAGCTAGGAGCTAGCATAACAAACACGCAGGTGTTATTATGCAGGATTAATTTGTGGCATATTAAATATAAGCCTGGTTGTGTTGTGGCTAATAGAGTATATATATGTCTTGTGTTTATTTACTGTTGTAGTCATTCCCAGCTGAATATCAGGTACCGTGAGTATGCAGCCTTGGCTGCTAAACATTCGATAACTTGACCGTATGTGCGCGTCACGTACGTAACTTTTTAAAAATATATAAGCTTTATGAACCTTGGGTTAGGTAAACGGTCTTTTGGGCTGAGTGATTGTGTGTGTTGATCAGGTGTTTGAATTGTATTGGCGTGTTCTATGGAGCTAGGAGCTAGCAGAGGAGCTAGGAGCTAGCATAACAAACACGCAGGTGTTTTTATGCAGGATTAATTTGTGGCATATTAAATATAAGCCTGGTTGTGTTGTGGCTAATAGAGTATATATATGTCTTGTGTTTATTTACTGTTGTAGTCATTCCCAGCTGAATATCAGGTCACTCTCACAGCATCTTCCCTATCTGAATAGCTTCAACTCCCCACTAGTCCTTCACTTGCACTTTACTCATCCACAAATCTTTCATCCTCGCTCAAATTAATGGGGAAATTGTCGCTTTCTCGGTCCGAATTTCTCTCACTTCATGCGGCCATCATTGTAAACAATAGGGAACTTTGCGTATATGTTCAACTGACTACGTCACGCTACTTCCGGTAGGTGCAAGCCTTTTTTTTATCAGATACCAAAAGTTGCAATCTTTATCGTCGTTGTTCTATACTAAATCCTTTCAGCAAAAATATGGCTATATCGCGAAATGATCAAGTATGACACGTAGAATAGATCTGCTATCCCCGTTTAAATAAAAAAAATTCATTTCAGTAGGCCTTTAAATGATGGTGGTAGAGGGCACTAGTGATCCTTCTTGCGACTACCAGTACTGCAGAAGACCGGTGCTGCAGAAGAAGACAACAAGCAGCAAGCGTGAGCAGCGATCGTTTGCTTGCACTTTTAACATGGAGGATTACATATCTAAAATAAAACAGTTTTCTGAACTGGACTTTCAATCGAAGCAGGAGGAAATAATTAAAGGAATATCTCCAGAGACTTTTAAAACTGAAGAAAGATAAGGAAGACTGCCTTTGATCAGAAGCAGCTGCACATGGACATCATTTATAAGTAAAGGTAAGACCATAATAACGTTTTTTTTTAATTAAATGTGCTTTTCATTATAAGGTAAGCGCCGGAGTAAGAAGAGGTTTTAAAATAATTAGCGCATGCTTGCCCATCCCGCATGCTTTTGGTAAGCGCAGGAGTGAGAAGAGGTTTTAAATTAATTAGCGCCCCGGCGGCTATTCAAGGAAATACGGTAGGGGTTCCTGCTACCACGGAGGGGATTGTCGGGACAGAGATGACTGTTTGGGAACGCAAAGCGTCCCATTTATTAACAATAAATTAGAGATGATTTTTTTTATTATCGTATCGGGTTTTTTTTTTTAAATTAAATCAACATAAAAAACACAAGATACACTTACAATTAGTGCACCAACCCAAAAAACCTCCCTCCCCCATTTACACTCATTCACACAAAAGGGTTGTTTCTTTCTGTTATTAATATTCTGCTTCCTACATTATATATCAATATATATCAATACAGTCTGCAAGGGATACAGTCCGTAAGCACACATGATTGTGCGTGCTGCTGCTCCACTAATAGTACTAACCTTTAACAGTTAATTTTACTAATTTTCATTCATTACTAGTTTCTATGTAACTGTTTTTATATTGTTTTACCTTCTTTTTTATTCAAGAAAATGTTTTTAATTTATTTATCTTATTTTATTTGATTCATTTTTTTAAAAAGTACCTTATCTTCACCATACCTGGTTGTCCAAATTAGGCATAATAATGTGTTAATTCCACGACTGTATATATCGGTTGATATCGGTATCGGTTGATATCGGTATCGGTAATTAAAGAGTTGGACAATATCGGCATATCGGATATCGGCAAAAAGCCATTATCGGACATCCCTATTAATAATATATTTTTACAGCTTGTCCTTAATAATGTGTACAAAATAATAGGTGTATAAATGACACAATATGTTACTGCATATGTCAGCAGACTAATTAGGAGTCTTTGTTTGTTTACTTACTACTAAAAGACAAGTTGTCTAGTATGCTCACTATTTTATTTAAGGACTAAATGACAATAATAAACATATATAATGGACTGTAAGAATTTTTTGTTAAAATAAAGCCAATAATGCCATTTTTTGTAATCCCTTTTATTTAGAGAAGCATTAAAATCATTTTGGTACCGATACCAAAACATTGGTATCAGGACAACCCTACTGGCTAGTATGTAAAGAACATTGTGGTATTTATTAAGCAGTTTTGCTGCTACCTCGAAGAACCAACTGCTATAATGTCAATGCTGGGTGTTGTGGCCAAACAGCTCCATTTGTGTTTTATCTGACATCACATGGACAAAGATAAGACCTTCTGGAGGAAAGTTCTGTGGTCAAATGAAACAAAAATGGAGCTGTTTGGCCACAATACCCAGCAATATGTTTGAAGGAGATAATCCCAGGAACACCATGCCTACCGTCAAGCATGGTGGTGGTAGTATTATGCTCTGGGCCTGTTTTGCTGCCAATGGAACTGGTGCTTTACAGAGAGTAAATGGGACAATGAAAAAGGAGGATTACCTCCAAATTCTTCAGGACGAGCTAAAATCATCAGCCCGGAGGTTGGGTCTTGGGCGCAGTTGGGTGTTCCAACAGGACAATGACGTCAAAAGTTGTAAAGGAATGGCTAAATCAGGCTAGAATGAAGGTTTTAGAATGGCCTTCCCAAAGTCCTGACTTAAAGGTGTGGACAATGCTGAAGAAACAAGTCCATTTCAGAACAGCACTGCACCAATTTTGTCAAGAGGAGTGGTCAAAAATTCCAGCAGAAGCTTGTGGATGGCTACCAAAAGCGCCTTATTAGACTTAGACAATCTTTATTGATCCACAAGGGAAATTGTTCCACACAGTAGCTCAGTTACAAATGATGGAAAAGATGGAAAGGTATAAAATAGACTAAAAGAAATATAACATATACACGTAATATTTACATAATATATGTGCAGTATAGGATATATACTGATATATTATATTATAAGTTTATATCATATATACAATATATAACAATGACCATGTACAATATTACAGTATATGTGACAGCTGCAGCATGAAATAGAGAGTAAATCCAGCAGAAAATAGAAAATAGACATTAAAAAACAAAGAGAAGTCGCAAACATAGAAGGTGTCAGGTAATAGACATCATCTATTGCTGTATGGCGAGTGATTATACAGCTGCTTATTGCAGGGAAACTTGCCAAGGGACATGTAAGCAAATATTAACATTGCTGTATGTACTGCAAAAAGTCAGTGTTCAAAAACAAGAAAAAAAAATACAAAAATGAGGGGTATTTTATTTGAACTAAGCAAAATTATCTGCCAATAGAACAAGAAAATTTGGCTTGTCAAGACTTTCCAAAACAAGTAAAATTAGCTAACCTCAATGAACCTAAAAATAGCTTAAAATAAGTATATTCTCACTAATAACAACTGTACTACTATATGAGTACGTATTTTCTATTGTTTCATTGGAAATAAAACAGCAAAGTCCATTTGGCTGTCATCTGTTTTAATTATGAGACACAATTGTGTCAAAGTCAGGATTTTTGTTTTTCATGCTTGAAATAAGAAATGATGACTTTAAAAAAGTAGTTTTATACTTGTGAGTGTTGATGACACAGCTTTGCAACAGTTGATATTCTAGTTTCAAGCATGTTTTACTCAATATAGCTCATCAAATCTCAGCAACAAGCTGTAATATCTTACTGACATCATTTAGGAGCAAAACACTTAAAACAAGTAAAACACTCTAACATAAAATCGTATGTTTGGCCGCGCAAGTCCCGGGATGCCCAAAATGTCCATAACACACCCAGCCGAGTAACACATGGAGGGGGTGGGGGGATAAAAGTTGGAAAAGTCGGCAAAAGTCCCAAAAATGTTCAAAATACTTACCCAGGTTGGAGTCCCACAAGTCCCGCCCCCGGCCGGGATGCCCAAAATGTCCAAAACGCGCCCAGCAAAGTCCCACGGGAAGGCGGGGAGAAAAGTGAGAAAAGTCGGTAAAATGTTGAAAAATCACACCCGGGTTCGAGTGCCACAAGTCTTAAGACTCCATGTGGGACTCCAACCTGGGTAAGTATTTTGAACATTTTTGGGACTTTTGCCGACTTTTCCAACTTTTATCCCCCCTCCCCGTGGGACTCGGCTGGGTGTGTTATGGACATTTTGGGCATTCCGGGACTTGCGCGGCCGGCGGCGGAACTTGTGGGACTAAAACCCGGGGAGGTATTTTGGACAAAATTAGGACTTTTGACCATTTTGGCCACCTTTTCCCCTCTTCTTCCCCGCCTTCCTGTGCACCATTGCTGGGTGTGTTTTGGACATTTGGACAAAAATAGTTTGAAGCATGTTTTACTCAATATAGGTCATAACATCTCAGCAACAAGCTGTAATATCTTACTGACATCATTTAGGACCAAAACACTTAAAATAAGTAAAACACTCTAACATAAAATCGTATGTTTGGCCGCGCAAGTCCCGGGATGCCCAAAATGTCCATAACACACCCAGCCGAGTCCCACAGGGACGGGGGATAAAAGTTAGAAAAGTCGGCAAAAGTCCTAAAAATGTTCAAAATACCTACCCAGGTTCCAGTCCCACAAGTCCCGCCCCCGGCCGGGATGCCCAAAATGTCCAAAACGCGCCCAGCAAAGTCCCACGGGAAGGCGGGGAGAAAAGTGAGAAAAGGCGGTAAAATGTTGAAAAATCACACCCGGGTTCGAGTGCCACAAGTCTTAAGACTCCATGTGGGACTCCAACCTGGGTAGGTATTTTGAACATTTTTGGGACTTTTACCGACTTTTCCAACTTTTATCCCCCCTCCCCGTGGGACTCGGCTGGGTGTGTTATGGACATTTTGGGCATTCCGGGACTTGCGCGGCCGGCGGCGGGACTTGTGGGACTGGAACCTGGGTAGGTATTTTGAAAAATTTTGGGACTTTTGCAGACTTTTCTCACTTTTCTCCCCCACTTCCCGAGGGACTTTGCTGGGTGCGTTTTGGACATTTTTTGCATCCCGGGACTTGTTCGGCGGGACTCGTGGGACTGGAACCCGAGGAGGTTTTTTGGACACAATTGGGACTTTTGACCATTTTGGCCACCTTTTCCCCTCTTCTTCCCCGCCTTCCTGTGCACCATTGCTGGGTGTGTTTTGGACATTTGGACAAAAATAGTTTCAAGCATGTTTTACTCAATATAGGTCATAACATCTCAGCAACAAGCTGTAATATCTTACTGACATCATTTAGGAGCAAAACACTTAAAACAAGTAAAACACTCTAACATAAAATCTTATGTATGGCCGTGCAAGTCCCGGGATGCCCAAAATGTCCATAACACACCCAGCTGAGTCCCACGGGGAGGAGGGATAAAAGTTGGAAAAGTCGTCAAAAGTCCCCAAAAATGTTCAAAATACTTCCCCAGGTTGGAGTCCCACAAGTCCCGCCCCCGGCCGGGATGCCCAAAATGCCCAAAACGCGCCGGGCAAAGTCCCACAGGAAGGCGGGGAGAAAAGTGAGAAAAGTCGGTAAAATGTTGAAAAATCACACCCGGGTTCGAGTGCCACAAGTCTTAAGACTCCATGTGGGACTCCAACCTGGGTAGGTATTTTGAACATTTTTGGGGACTTTTGACATCTTTTCTCACTTTTCTCCCCCACTTCCCGTGGGACTTTGCTGGGTGCGTTTTGGACATTGTTTGCATCCCGGGACTTATGCGGCCGGCGGCGGGACTCGTGGGACTAAAACCCGGGGAGGTATTTTGGACAAAATTGGGACTTTTGACCAATTTGGCCACCTTTTCCCCTCTTCTTCCCCGCCTTCCTGTGCACCATTGCTGGGTGTGTGTTGGACATTTGGACAAAAATAGTTTCAAGCATGTTTTACTCAATATAGGTCATAACATCTCAGCAACAAGCTGTAATATCTTACTGACATCATTTAGGACCAAAACACTTAAAACAAGTAAAACACTCTAACATAAAATCTTATGTATGGCCGCGCAAGTCCCGGGATGCCCAAAATGTCCAAAACGCACCCAGCTGAGTCCCACGGGGAGGAGGGATAAAAGTTGGAAAAGCCGTCAAAAGTCCCCAAAAATGTTCAAAATACCTACCCAGGTTCCAGTCCCACAAGTCCCGCCCCCGGCCGGGATGCCCAAAATGCCCAAAACGCGCCCAGCAAAGTCCCACGGGAAGGCGGGGAGAAAAGTGAGAAAAGTCGGTAAAATGTTGAAAAATCACACCCGGGTTCGAGTGCCACAAGTCTTAAGACTCCATGTGGGACTCCAACCTGGGTAGGTATTTTGAACATTTTTGGGGACTTTTGCTGACTTTTCTCACTTTTCTCCCCCACTTCCCGTGGGACTTTGCTGGGTGTGTTATGGACATTTTGGGCATCCCTGGACTTGCATGGCCGGCGGCGGGACTTGTGGGACTCCAACCTGGGTAGGTATTTTGAACATTTTTGGGGACTTTTGCCGACTTTTCTCGCTTTTCTCCCCCACTTCCCGTGGGACTTTGCTGGGTGCGTTTTGGACATCTTTTGCATACCGGGACTTGTGCGGCCGGCGGCGGGACAATTGGGACTTTTGACCATTTTGGCCACCTTTTCCCGTCCCCTAGAGGTTTCTCATAGTCATTCACATTGATGTCCCACTGGGGTGAGTTTTCCTTGCCCGTATGTGGGCTCTGTACCGAGGATGTCGTTGTGGTTTGTGCAGCCCTTTGAGACACTTGTGTTTTAGGGCTATATAAATAAACATTGATTGATTGATTGATTCTTCCCCGCCTTCCTGTGCACCATTGCTGGGTGTGTTTTGGACATTTGGACAAAAATAGTTTCAAGCATGTTTTACTCAATATAGGTCATAACATCTCAGCAACAAGCTGTAATATATTACTGACATCATTTAGGAGCAAAACACTTAAAACAAGTAAAACACTCTAACATAAAATCTGCTTAGTGAGAAGAATGATCTTATCAGACAGAAAATAAGCAAGTATCACCCTTATTTGAGATATTTCATCTTACTTAGATGTCAGTTTTTGCAGTGCATGTACAGTTTTGACCAGGACTGCATGTGCATGTACGAGCCAGTCTGCCCCACAACAAGAGGACAGACAAACAGAAGGTGTAAAACAGCAGACAGGTGGTCACAGGTGTAGGTTGTTGGCAGGAAGAGGCTAAGGAGTATTAGACCCTGCAGCCTGAGGTGTCTACATGTAGAATCCACTCTCTTTTCTGACTTTCTCTCCGCAGCCTCATTCATATTCCTCTCCTGCGTCTTTCAAGCTCAAATATAGCCTCATCCTACGTCAGTTACACGTTGCGCCACACAGATCTGGAGTAGATTTTTTTTCTTTTTTCCCCCCCGTCAGCCTGCCAACACAACTCTGCCTGTCTCTCCCTCCCCTCAGGCTGTGCAGGAGAAGGTGGAAAGCCTACAGAGGAGGCTGCACAGCACAGAGAAGACGCTGCTCAGCAAAGAGTTGGAGACTGAAGAGAAGGTGATCACACGTCTTGGTTGTTTTGTTGTTTTTCTTCACAAAAGACCCCCGCGAGTGATTGACTCCAAACCTTGCATCACTCGCTGTCCACAGTCTGTCTTGGCAACTCATGCTAAAGTGCATTCTTAGCAAAGTTACATTGAGAGCCATCACGTATTGACTTACACAAAAATGAAGCAGATGGATTTAATCCACAAGGTGCCACATTCACTATATTGCCAAAAAGTATTTGGCCATTCTTGCTTGATGTACAGCTTAAGTTGTTCAACAGTCCGGGGGTCTCCCTTCTGCTATTTTAGGCTTCATATTGCACCACACATGTTCAAAGGACTACAGGCAGGCCAGTCTAGTACCCGCACTCTTTTACTACGAAGCCACGCTGTTGTAACACGTGGCTTGGCATCGTCTTGCTGAAATAAGCAGGGGCGTCGACGAAAAAGACGTTGCTCGGATGGCAACGTACACTATATTGCCAAAAGTATTTGTCCACCTGCCATCCCATTCCTAACCCATCAATGTCAATCATCCATCCATCCATTTTCTACCGCTTGTCCCTTTCGGGCCTATCTCAGCTGCATTCGGGCGGAAGGCGGGGTGCACCCTGGACAAGTCGCCATCTCATCGCAGGGCCAACAAAGTGTGAAGAAAAAATATTTAAAACAAGTTTTACAGTTAGTTTTGAAACTTTTTTTTTATTTTTTTAAAGATGTGTAGCGAAGCCTATATGTTTACTAAGTTGTGGGTGCAATAGGCTCATATTTATTAGGTATTGATGAGTAATATACCAGATAAATATGTCTTTTATGGGAGTCAAGTGGCGAAAAGTGTTCTACACGCCTTACAATAGAGGGGACGCTATAATCCATCCATTCATTTTTTACCGCTTGTCCCTTTGGGGTCACGGGAGGGTGGTGCTGGAGCCTATCTCAGCTGCATTAGGGCGGAAGGCAAGTTTCACCCTGGACAAGTTGCCACCTCATCGCAGGGCCAACACAGTGTGAAGAAAAAATATTTAAAACAAGTTTTACAGTTAGTTTTGAAACTTTTTTTTTTTTTTAAGATGTGTAGCGAAGCCTATATGTTTACTAAGTTGTGGGTGCAATAGGCTCATATTTATTAGGTATTGATGAGTAATATACCAGATAAATATGTCTTTTATGGGAGTCAAGTGGCGAAAAGTGTTCTACACGCCTTACAATAGAGGGGACGCTATAATCCATCCATTCATTTTCTACCGCTTGTCCCTTTCGGGGTCACGGGGGGGGGGGGAACAAGTCGCAACCTCATCGCAGGGCCAACACAGTGTTAAGAAAAAATATTTTAAACAAGTTTTACAGTTAGTTTTGAAACGTTTTTTTTTTTTTTTTTAAAGATGTGTAGCGAAGCCTATATGTTTACTAAGTTGTGGGTGTAATAGGCTCATATTTATTAGGTATTGATGAGTAATATACCAGATAAATATGTCTTTTATGGGAGTCAAGTGGCGAAAAGTGTTCTACACGCCTTACAATAGAGGGGACGCTATAATCCATCCATTCATTTTCTACCGCTTGTCCCTTTCGGGGTCGCGGGGGGGGGGGGGGGAACAAGTTGCCACCTCATCGCAGGGCCAACACAGTGTGAAGAAAAAATATTTAAAACAAGTTTTACAGTTAGTTTTGAAACTTTTTTTTTTTTTTTTAAGATGTGTAGCGAAGCCTATATGTTTACTAAGTTGTGGGTGCAATAGGCTCATATTTATTAGGTATTGATGGGTAGTATACCAGATAAATATGTCTTTTATGGGAGTCAAGTGGCGAAAAGTGTTCTACACGCCTTACAATAGAGGGGACGCTATAATCCATCCATTCATTTTCTACCGCTTGTCCCTTTCGGGGTCACGGGGGGGGGGGGGGGGGTGGAACAAGTCGCAACCTCATCGCAGGGCCAACACAGTGTTAAGAAAAAATATTTTAAACAAGTTTTACAGTTAGTTTTGAAACGTTTTTTTTTTTTTTTTTTAAAGATGTGTAGCGAAGCCTATATGTTTACTAAGTTGTGGGTGTAATAGGCTCATATTTATTAGGTATTGATGAGTAATATACCAGATAAATATGTCTTTTATGGGAGTCAAGTGGCGAAAAGTGTTCTACACGCCTTACAATAGAGGGGACGCTATAATCCATCCATTCATTTTTTACCGCTTGTCCCTTTCGGGGTCGCGCTGGAGCCCATCTCAGCTGCATTCGGATGGAAGGCGGGGTACACCCTGGACAAGTCGCCACCTCATCGCATGGCCAACAAAGTGTGAAGAAAAAATATTTAAAACAAGTTTTACAGTTAGTTTTGAAACCTTTTTTTTTTTTTTAAGATGTGTAGCGAAGCCTATATGTTTACTAAGTTGTGGGTGTAATAAGCTCATATTTATTAGGTATTGATGAGTAATATACCAGATAAATATGTCTTTTATGGGAGTCAAGTGGCGAAAAGTGTTCTACACGCCTTACAATAGAGGGGACGCTATAATCCATCCATTCATTTTCTACCGCTTGTCCCTTTCGGGGTCGCGGGGGGGGGGGGGGGAACAAGTTGCCACCTCATCGCAGGGCCAACACAGTGTGAAGAAAAAATATTTAAAACAAGTTTTACAGTTAGTTTTGAAACTTTTTTTTTTTTTTTTAAGATGTGTAGCGAAGCCTATATGTTTACTAAGTTGTGGGTGCAATAGGCTCATATTTATTAGGTATTGATGGGTAGTATACCAGATAAATATGTCTTTTATGGGAGTCAAGTGGCGAAAAGTGTTCTACACGCCTTACAATAGAGGGGACGCTATAATCCATCCATTCATTTTCTACCGCTTGTCCCTTTCGGGGTCACGGGGGGGGGGGGGGGGGGGGTGGAACAAGTCGCAACCTCATCGCAGGGCCAACACAGTGTTAAGAAAAAATATTTTAAACAAGTTTTACAGTTAGTTTTGAAACGTTTTTTTTTTTTTTTTTAAAGATGTGTAGCGAAGCCTATATGTTTACTAAGTTGTGGGTGTAATAGGCTCATATTTATTAGGTATTGATGAGTAATATACCAGATAAATATGTCTTTTATGGGAGTCAAGTGGCGAAAAGTGTTCTACACGCCTTACAATAGAGGGGACGCTATAATCCATCCATTCATTTTTTACCGCTTGTCCCTTTCGGGGTCGCGCTGGAGCCCATCTCAGCTGCATTCGGATGGAAGGCGGGGTACACCCTGGACAAGTCGCCACCTCATCGCATGGCCAACAAAGTGTGAAGAAAAAATATTTAAAACAAGTTTTACAGTTAGTTTTGAAACCTTTTTTTTTTTTTTAAGATGTGTAGCGAAGCCTATATGTTTACTAAGTTGTGGGTGTAATAAGCTCATATTTATTAGGTATTGATGAGTAATATACCAGATAAATATGTCTTTTATGGGAGTCAAGTGGCGAAAAGTGTTCTACACGCCTTACAATAGAGGGGACACTATAATCCATCCATTCATTTTCTACCGCTTGTCCCTTTCGGGGTCGCGGGGGGGGGGGGGGGGGGTGGAACAAGTCGCAACCTCATCGCAGGGCCAACAAAGTGTGAAGAAAAAATATTTAAAACAAGTTTTTCAGTTAGTTTTGAAACTTTTTTTTTTTTTTAAGATGTGTAGCGAAGCCTATATGTTTACTAAGTTGTGGGTGCAATAGGCTCATATTTATTAGGTATTGATGAGTAATATACCAGATAAATATGTCTTTTATGGGAGTCAAGTGGCGAAAAGTGTTCTACACGCCTTACAATAGAGGGGACGCTATAATCCATCCATTCATTTTCTACCGCTTGTCCCTTTCGGGGTCGCTGGAGCCCATCTCAGCTGCATTCGGGCGGAAGGCGCGGTACACCCTGGACAAGTTGCCACCTCATCGCAGGGCCAACACAGTGTGAAGAAAAAATATTTAAAACAAGTTTTACAGTTAGTTTTGAAACTTTTTTTTTTAAAGATGTGTAGTGAAGCCTATATGTTTACTAAGTTGTGGGTGTAATAAGCTCATATTTATTAGGTATTGATGAGTAATATACCAGATAAATATGTCTTTTATGGGAGTCAAGTGGCGAAAAGTGTTCTACACGCCTTACAATAGAGGGGACGCTATAATCCATCCACTCATTTTCTACCGCTTGTCCCTTTGGGGTCACGGGGGGGGGGTGGCGCTGGAGCCCATCTCAGCTGCATTAGGGCGGAAGGCAAGGTACACCCTGGACAAGTCGCCACCTCATCGCAGGGCCAACACAGTGTGAAGTTAGTTTTGAAACTTTTTTTTTTTAAAGATGTGTAGCGAAGCCTATATGTTTACTAAGTTGTGGGTGCAATAGGCTCATATTTATTAGGTATTGATGAGTAATATACCAGATAAATATGTCTTTTATGGGAGTCAAGTGGCGAAAAGTGTTCTACACGCCTTACAATAGAGGGGACGCTATAATCCATCCATTCATTTTCTACCGCTTGTCCCTTTCGGGGTCGCGCTGGAGCCCATCTCAGCTGCATTCAGGCGGAAGGCGGGGTGCACCCTGGACAAGTCGCCACCTCATCGCAGGGCCAACACAGTGTGAAGACAAAATATTTAAAACAAGTTTAACAGTTAGTTTTGAAACTTTTTTTTTTTTTTTTTAAAGATGTGTAGCGAAGCCTATATGTTTATTAAGTTGTGGGTGTAATAAGCTCATATTTATTAGGTATTGATGAGTAATATACCAGATAAATATGTCTTTTATGGGAGTCAAGTGGCAAAAAGTGTTCTGCACGCCTTACAATAGAGGGGACGCTATAATCCATCCATTCATTTTCTACCGCTTGTCCCTTTCGGGGTCGCTGGAGCCCATCTCAGCTGCATTCGGGCGGAAGGCGGGGTACACCCTGGACAAGTGGCCACCTCATCGCAGGGCCAACACAGTGTTAAGAAAAAAATATTTAAAACAAGTTTTACAGTTAGTTTTGAAACTTTTTTTTTTAAAGATGTGTAGCGAAGCATATATGTTTACTAAGTTGTGGGTGTAATAGGCTCATATTTATTAGCTATTGATGAGTAATATACCAGATAAATATGTCTTTTATGGGAGTCAAGTGGCGAAAAGTGTTCTACACGCCTTACAATAGAGGGGACGCTATAATCCATTCATTCATTTTCTACCGCTTGTCCCTTTCGGGGTCGCGGGGGGGGGGGGGGGGGGGGAACAAGTCGCAACCTCATCGCAGGGCCAACAAAGTGTGAAGAAAAAATATTTAAAACAAGTTTTACAGTTAGTTTTGAAACTTTTTTTTTTTTTTTTTAAAGATGTGTAGCGAAGCCTATATTTTTACTAAGTTTTGGGTGCAATAGGCTCATATTTATTAGATATTGATGAGTAATATACCAGATAAATATGTCTTTTATGGGAGTCAAGTGGCGAAAAGTGTCCTACACGCCTTACAATAGAGGGGACGCTATAATCCATCCATTCATTTTCTACCGCTTGTCCCTTTCGGGGTCGCGGGGGCGGGGGGGGGGAACAAGTCGCAACCTCATCGCAGGGCCAACACAGTGTGAAGAAAAAATATTTTAAACAAGTTTTACAGTTAGTTTTGAAACGTTTTTTTTTTTTTTTTTTTTAAAGATGTGTAGCGAAGCCTATATGTTTACTAAGTTGTGGGTGTAATAAGCTCATATTTATTAGGTATTGATGAGTAATATACCAGATAAATATGTCTTTTATGGGAGTCAAGTGGCGAAAAGTGTTCTACACGCCTTACAATAGAGGGGACGCTATAATCCATCCATTCATTTTCTACCGCTTGTCCCTTTCGGGGTCGCGGGGGCGGGGGGGGGGGGGGGAACAAGTCGCAACCTCATCGCAGGGCCAACACAGTGTGAAGAAAAAATATTTTAAACAAGTTTTACAGTTAGTTTTGAAACGTTTTTTTTTTTTTTTTTTTTAAAGATGTGTAGCGAAGCCTATATGTTTACTAAGTTGTGGGTGTAATAAGCTCATATTTATTAGGTATTGATAAGTAATATACCAGATAAATATGTCTTTTATGGGAGTCAAGTGGCGAAAAGTGTTCTACACGCCTTACAATAGAGGGGACGCTATAATCCTTCCATTCATTTTCTACCGCTTGTCCCTTTCGGGGTCGCGCTGGAGCCCATCTCAGCTGCTTTCGGGCGGAAGGCGGGGTACACCCTGGACAAGTTGCCACCTCATCGCAGGGCCAACACAGTGTGAAGAAAAAATATTTAAAACAAGTTTTACAGTTAGTTTTGAAACTTTTTTTTTTAAAGATGTGTAGCGAAGCCTATATGTTTACTAAGTTGTGGGTGCAATAGGCTCATATTTATTAGGTATTGATGAGTAATATACCAGATAAATATGTCTTTTATGGGAGTCAAGTGGCGAAAAGTGTTCTACACGCCTTACAATAGAGGGCACGCTATAATCCATCCATTCATTTTCTACCGCTTGTCCCTTTCCCTTTCGTGGTCGCGGGGGGGGGGGGTGCTGGAGGCTGCATTCGGGCGGAAGGCGCGGTACACCCTGGACAAGTCGCCATCTCATCGCAGGGCCAACACAGTGTGAAGAAAAAATATTTAAAACAAGTTTTACAGTTAGTTTTGAAACTTTTTTTTTTTTTTTTTAAGATGTGTAGCGAAGCCTATATGTTTACTAAGTTGTGGGTGTAATAGGCTCATATTTATTAGGTATTGATGAGTAATATACCAGATAAATATGTCTTTTATGGGAGTCAAGTGGCGAAAGTGTTCTACACGCCTTACAATAGAGGGGACGCTATAATCCATCCATTAATTTTCTACCGCTTGTCCCTTTCGGGGTCGCGCTGGAGCCCATCTCAGCTGCATTCGGATGGAAGGCGGGGTACACCCTGGACAAGTCGCCACCTCATCGCAGGGCCAACACAGTGTGAAGAAAAAATATTTAAAACAAGTTTTACAGTTAGTTTTGAAACTTTTTTTTTTTAAGGTGTGTAGCGAAGCCTATATGTTTACTAAGTTGTGGGTGCAATAAGCTCATATTTATTAGGTATTGATGAGTAATATACCAGATAAATATGTCTTTTATGGGAGTCAAGTGGCGAAAAGTGTTCTACACGCCTTACAATAGAGGGGACGCTATAATCCATCCATTCATTTTCTACCGCTTGTCCCTTTCGGGGTCGCGGGGGGGGGGGGGGTGCGCTGGAGCCCATCTCAGCTGCATTAGGGCGGAAGGCGGGGTACACCCTGGACAAGTCACCACCTCATCTCAGCGCCAACACGGTGTGAAGAAAAAATATTTGAAACACGTTTTACAGTTAGTTTTGAAACTTTTTTTTTTTAAGGTGTGTAGCGAAGCCTATATGTTTACTAAGTTGTGGGTGCAATAGGCTCATATTTATTAGGTATTGATGAGTAATATACCAGATAAATATGTCTTTTATGGGAGTCAAGTGGCGAAAAGTGTTCTACACGCCTTACAATAGAGGGGACGCTATAATCCATCCATTCATTTTCTACCGCTTGTCCCTTTCGGGGTCGCGGGGGGGGGGGGGGTGCGCTGGAGCCCATCTCAGCTGCATTAGGGCGGAAGGCGGGGTACACCCTGGACAAGTCACCACCTCATCTCAGCGCCAACACGGTGTGAAGAAAAAATATTTGAAACACGTTTTACAGTTAGTTTTGAAACTTTTTTTTTTTAAAGATGTGTAGCGAAGCCTATATGTTTACTAAGTTGTGGGTGTAATAAGCTCATATTTATTAGGTATTGATGAGTAATATACCAGATAAATATGTCTTTTATGGGAGTCAAGTGGCGAAAAGTGTTCTACACGCCTTACAATAGAGGGGACGCTATAATCCATCCATTCATTTTTTACCGCTTGTCCCTTTCGGGGTCGCGGGGGGGTGCGCTGGAGCCTATCTCAGCTGCATTCGGGCGGAAGGCGGGGTACACCCTGGACAAGTCGCCACCTCTCCTGAAGGAATCAATAAAGTACTATCATTGCAGGGCCAACACAGTGTGAAGAAAAAATATTTTAAACAAGTTTTACAGTTAGTTTTGAAACTTTTTTTTTTTTTTTAAGATGTGTAGCGAAGCCTATATGTTTACTAAGTTGTGGGTGCAATAGGCTCATATTTATTAGGTATTGATGAGTAATATACCAGATAAATATGTCTTTTATGGGAGTCAAGTGGCGAAAAGTGTTCTACACGCCTTACAATAGAGGGCACGCTATAATCCATCCATTCATTTTCTACCGCTTGTCCCTTTCGGGGTCGCGGGGGGTGGAACAAGTCGCAACCTCATCGCAGGGACAACACAGTGTGAAGAAAAAATATTTAAAACAAGTTTTACAGTTAGTTTTGAAACTTTTTTTTTTTTTTTTAAGATGTGTAGCGAAGCCTATATGTTTACTAAGTTGTGGGTGTAATAGGCTCATATTTATTAGGTATTGATGAGTAATATACCAGATAAATATGTCTTTTATGGGAGTCAAGTGGCGAAAAGTGTTCTACACGCCTTACAATAGAGGGCACGCTATAATCCATCCATTCATTTTCTACCGCTTGTCCCTTTGGAGTCACGGGAGGGTGGCGCTGGAGCCCATCTCAGCTGCATTAGGGCGGAAGGCAAGGTACACCCTGGACAAGTCGCCACCTCATCGCAGGGCCAACACAGTGTGAAGTTAGTTTTGAAACTTTTTTTTTTAAAGATGTGTAGCGAAGCCTATATGTTTACTAAGTTGTGGGTGTAATAGGCTCATATTTATTAGGTATTGAGTAATATACCAGATAAATATGTCTTTTATGGGAGTCAAGTGGCGAAAAGTGTTCTACACGCCTTACAATAGAGGGGACGCTATAATCCATCCACTCATTTTCTACCGCTTGTCCCTTTGGGGTCACGGGGGGGGGGTGGCGCTGGAGCCCATCTCAGCTGCATTAGGGCGGAAGGCAAGGTACACCCTGGACAAGTCGCCACCTCATCGCAGGGCCAACACAGTGTGAAGTTAGTTTTGAAACTTTTTTTTTTAAAGATGTGTAGCGAAGCCTATATGTTTACTAAGTTGTGGGTGCAATAGGCTCATATTTATTAGGTATTGATGAGTAATATACCAGATAAATATGTCTTTTATGGGAGTCAAGTGGCGAAAAGTGTTCTACACGCCTTACAATAGAGGGGACGCTATAATCCATCCATTCATTTTCTACCGCTTGTCCCTTTCGGGGTCGCTGGAGCCCATCTCAGCTGCATTCGGGCGGAAGGCGCGGTACACCCTGGACAAGTTGCCACCTCATCGCAGGGCCAACACAGTGTGAAGAAAAAATATTTAAAACAAGTTTTACAGTTAGTTTTGAAACTTTTTTTTTTAAAGATGTGTAGTGAAGCCTATATGTTTACTAAGTTGTGGGTGTAATAAGCTCATATTTATTAGGTATTGATGAGTAATATACCAGATAAATATGTCTTTTATGGGAGTCAAGTGGCGAAAAGTGTTCTACACGCCTTACAATAGAGGGGACGCTATAATCCATCCACTCATTTTCTACCGCTTGTCCCTTTGGGGTCACGGGGGGGGGGGTGGCGCTGGAGCCCATCTCAGCTGCATTAGGGCGGAAGGCAAGGTACACCCTGGACAAGTCGCCACCTCATCGCAGGGCCAACACAGTGTGAAGTTAGTTTTGAAACTTTTTTTTTTTAAAGATGTGTAGCGAAGCCTATATGTTTACTAAGTTGTGGGTGCAATAGGCTCATATTTATTAGGTATTGATGAGTAATATACCAGATAAATATGTCTTTTATGGGAGTCAAGTGGCGAAAAGTGTTCTACACGCCTTACAATAGAGGGGACGCTATAATCCATCCATTCATTTTCTACCGCTTGTCCCTTTCGGGGTCGCTGGAGCCCATCTCAGCTGCATTCGGGCGGAAGGCGCGGTACACCCTGGACAAGTTGCCACCTCATCGCAGGGCCAACACAGTGTGAAGAAAAAATATTTAAAACAAGTTTTACAGTTAGTTTTGAAACTTTTTTTTTTAAAGATGTGTAGTGAAGCCTATATGTTTACTAAGTTGTGGGTGTAATAAGCTCATATTTATTAGGTATTGATGAGTAATATACCAGATAAATATGTCTTTTATGGGAGTCAAGTGGCGAAAAGTGTTCTACACGCCTTACAATAGAGGGGACGCTATAATCCATCCATTCATTTTCTACCGCTTGTCCCTTTCGGGGTCGCGGGGGCGGTGCACTGGAGCCCATCTCAGCTGCATTCGTTTTGAAACTTTTTTTTTTTTTTTAAAGATGTGTAGCGAAGCCTATATGTTTACTAAGATGTCAATTAGGGCTGTCCGATAATGGCTTTTTGCCGATATCCGATATTCCGATATTGTCCAACTCTTTAAGTACCGATACCGATATCAACCGATACCGATATCAACCGATACATGCAGTCGTGGAATTAACACATTATTATGCATAATTTGGACAACCATGTATGGTGAAGATAAGGTACTTTTTTTAAAAAAATAATAAAATAAGATAACTAAATTAAAAACATTTTCTTGAATAAAAAAGAAAGTAAAACAATATAAAAACAGTTACATAGAAACTAGTAATGAATGAAAATGAGTAAAATTAACTGTTAAAGGTTAGTACTATTGGTGGAGCAGCAGCACGCACAATCATGTGTGCTTACAGACTGTATCCCTTGCAGACTGTATTGATATATATTGATATATAATGTAGGAACCAGAATATTGATAACAGAAAGAAATGGGGGGAGGGAGGTTTTTTCGGTTGGTGCACTAATTGTAAGTGTATCTTGTGTTTTTTATGTTGATTTAATTAAAAAAAACAAAAACAAAAAAAATAATTAAAAAAACGATACAGATAATAAAAAAAACGATACCGATAATTTCCGATATTACATTTTAACGCATTTATCGGCCGATAATATCGGACATCCCTAATGTCAGTCAATCAATGTTTATTTATATAGCCCTAAATCACAAGTGTCTCAGAGCGCTTCACAAGCCACAACAACATCCTCGGCTCAGATCCCACATCAGGGCAAGGAAAAACTCAACCCAGTGGGATGACAATGAGAAACCTTGGCCCCTTAGTTAAGTGAAAGGAACTTTGAATGCTCCAGGATTTTGGAAGAATGGTGGAAAATTCCTATAAACACACTCGGCAACCTTGTGGACAGCCTTCCCAGAAGAGTTGAAGCTGTAATCGCTGCAAAAGGTGGACCCACATCATATTGAACCCTATGGGTCAGGAATGGGATGGCACTTCGACTTCATATGTGAGTCAAGGCAGGTACTTTTGGCAAAATAGTGTATACCAACATCCACACCAATGTCCATGAATTTACCACCGTTCTCCATTTGAGAGGCAAACTTGTGCACATTTCCTGAATTCTTGGAGATGATTCTTCAAGAGGCGGCAGCGCCCAGGGCCAGGAATGCCACCACCGCCTGTGTTTAGAGCCATGCCTCTGTGCTAACACACACACACACACACACACACACACACACACACACACACACACACACACACACACACACACACACACACACACACACACACACTCCCTGTGGCTCCTCAGAAGGCCCTGTAATCAGGCTGTGTTTGGACCTTGACACACACTGAGAAGAAAGCACTAATGACTACACTCACACAGGAGGCGGCGCTACGCACACCAAAGGCATTCATTCATTCTTGTGTACCGCCCCCTGACCCTTGTACACACTTCACACACTTGTCACACACCTCTGTTGTCTGCTCGTCATAAATCTGCACCGAGAGGTCAGTGGTTTTTAGGAGGCGCTGGTCACCGACCCAGTCCTGCAGGCGCTATGTGTTGTTTCAGACCATTTTTGGAAGAAGACCCTGGTCTTTTGAGCCCGATACGAGCTTGGATACGTGTTGAAAGTCTTCAATGTAGCCTTTTTCTTGGTGTTTGGTCTGTTGCCTGAGATCGATTAACACACAAGTTCTTGTATTTAATCGCCGCATTTTCAGATTGGAGTCATACCACTTTTGTTAGCATATCAGTTAAAAACGCCAAGACGGAATGATTAGGTGGCGGTCATGATTACCATATTTTCTGGACCATAGGGCGCACCGGATTATAAGGCGCATTAAAGGAGTCATATTATTATGGTGAAATTATGTCTGAAAGCCTTTGACAAGTTGACTTCATGTCCTTCCCCCGCCCATTAAGATGTTTCAAAGTGTAAAATATGATCCATCTTGAAAACTGAGGACCGTATTTTCCGGACCATAGGGCGCACCGGATTATAAGGCGCGTAGCCGATGAATGGTCGATTTGTTATATCATTTTTCATATATAAGCGCACCGGATTATAAGGCGCATTAAAGGAGTCCTATTATAATGATTTTTTTCTGAATGTAAAAGTTTTTAGGAGGCGCTGGTCACCGACCCAGTCCTGCAGGCGCTATGTGTTGTTTCAGACCATTTTTGGAAGAAGACCCTGGTCTTTTGATCTCGATACGAGCTTGGATACCTGTTGAAAGTCTTCAATGTAGCCTTGTTCTTGGTGTTTGGTCTGTTGCCTCAGATTGATTAACACACAAGTTCTTGTATTTAATCGCCGCCTTTTCAGATTGGAGTCATACCACTTTTGTTAGCATATCAGTTAAAAACTCCAAGACGGAATGATTAGGTGGCGGTCATGATTACCATATTTTCTGGACCGTAGGGCACACCGGATTATAAGGCGCGTAGCCGATGATTGGTCGATTTGTTATATAATTTTTCATACATAAGCGCATCGGATTATAAGTCGCATTAAAGGAGTCCTATTATAATTATTTTTTTCTGAATGTAAAAGTTTTTAGGAGGCGCTGGTCACCGACCCAGTCCTGCAGGCGCTATGTGTTGTTTCAGACCATTTTTGGAAGAAGACCCTGGTCTTTTGATCCCGATACGAGCTTGGATACCTGTTGAAAGTCTTCAATGTAGCCTTGTTCTTGGTGTTTGGTCTGTTGCCTGAGATTGATTAACACACAAGTTCTTGTATTTAATCGCCGCATTTTCAGATTGGAGTCATACCACTTTTGTTAGCATATCAGTTAAAAACTCCAAGACGGAATGATTAGGTGGCGGTCATGATTACCATATTTTCTGGACCGTAGGGCGCACCGGATTATAAGGCGCGTAGCCGATGAATGGTCGATTTGTTAGATCATTTTTCATATATAAGCGCACCGGATTATAAGGCGCATTAAATGAGTCCTATTATAATTATTTTTTTCTGAATGTAAAAGTTTTTAAGAGGCGCTGGTCACCGACCCAGTCCTGCAGGCGCTATGTGTTGTTTCAGACCATTTTTGGAAGAAGACCCTGGTCTTTTGATCCCGATACGAGCTTGGATACCTGTTGAAAGTCTTCAATGTAGCCTTGTTCTTGGTGTTTGGTCTGTTGCCTGAGATCGATTAACACACAAGTTCTTGTATTTAATCGCCGCATTTTCAGATTGGAGTCATACCACTTTTGTTAGCATATCAGTTAAAAACTCCAAGACGGAATGATTAGGTGGCGGTCATGATTACCATATTTTCTGGACCATAGGGTGCACCGGATTATAAGGCGCATTAAAGGAGTCATATTATTATGGTGAAATTATGTCTGAAAGCCTTTGACAAGTTGACTTCATGTCCTTCCCCTTCATTAAGATGTTTCAAAGTGTTAAATATGATCCATCTTGAAAACTGAGTACCGTATTTTCCGGACAATAGGGCGCACCGGATTATAAGGCGCATTAAAGGAGTCCTATTATAGTTATTTTTTTCTGAATGTAAAAGTTTTTAGGAGGCGCTGGTCACCGACCCAGTCATGCAGGCGCTATGTGTTGTTTCAGACCATTTTTGGAAGACGACCCTGGTCTTTTGAGCCCGATACGAGCTTGGATACGTGTTGAAAGTCTTCAATGTAGCCTTGTTCTTGGTGTTTGGTCTGTTGCCTGAGATCGATTAACACACAAGTTCTTGTATTTAATCGCCGCATTTTCAGATTGGAGTCATACCACTTTTGTTAGCATATCAGTTAAAAACTCCAAGACGGAATGATTAGGTGGCGGTCACGATTACCATATTTTCTGGACCGTAGGGCGCACCGGATTATAAGGCGCATTAAAGGAGTCATATTATTATGGTGAAATTATGTCTGAAAGCCTTTGACAAGTTGACTTCATGTCCTTCCCCCGCCCATTAAGATGTTTCAAAGTGTAAAATATGACCCATCTTGAAAACTGAGTACCGTATTTTCCGGACAATAGGGCGCACCGGATTATAAGGCGCATTAAAGGAGTCCTATTATAGTTATTTTTTTCTGAATGTAAAAGTTTTTAGGAGGCGCTGGTCACCGACCCAGTCCTGCAGGCGCTATATGTTGTTTCAGACCATTTTTGGAAGAAGACCCTGGTCTTTTGAGCCCGATACGAGCTTGGATACGTGTTGAAAGTCTTCAATGTAGCCTTGTTCTTGGTGTTTGGTCTGTTGCCTGAGATCGATTAACACACAAGTTCTTGTATTTAATCGCCGCATTTTCAGATTGGAGTCATACCACTTTTGTTAGCATATCAGTTAAAAGTCCATAGTGAATCTAACATGCACTGTGCCCAAGACAAATTTCCCCGCGTGGACAATAAAGTTGAACCTTGAACCTTGAACCATAGTGGATTTAACATAATAGTGAGAGTCCAATCCATAGTGGATCTAACATAATAGTGTGAGAGTCCAGTCCATAGTGGATCTAACATAATAGTGTGAGAGTCCAGTCCATAGTGGATCTAACATAATAGTGTGAGAGTCCAGTCCATAGTGGATCTAGCATAATATTGTGAAAGTCCAGTCCATAGTGGATCTAACATAATAGTGACAGTCCAGTCCATAGTGGATCTAACATGCACTGTGCCCAAGACAAATTTCCCCGTGGGGACAATAAAGTTGAACCTTGAACCATAGTGGATCTAACATAATAGTGAGAGTCCAGTCCATAGTGGATCTAACATAATAGTGAGAGTCCAGTCCATAGTGGATCTAACATAATAGTCAGAGTCCAGTCCATAGTGGATCTAACATAATAGTGTGAGAGTCCAGTCCATAGTGGATCTAACATAATAGTGAGAGTCCAGTCCATAGTGGATCTAACATAATATTGTGAGAGTCCAGTCCATAGTGGATCCAACATAATAGTGTGAGACTCCAGTCCATAGTGGATCTAACATAATAGTGAGAGTCCAGTCCATAGTGGATCTAACATAATATTGTGAGAGTCCAGTCCATAGTGGATCTAACATAATAGTGTGAGAGTCCAGTCCATAGTGGATCTAACATAATAGTGTGAGAGTCCAGTCCATAGTGGATCTAACATAATAGTGTGAGTCCAGTCCATAGTGGATCTAACATAATAGTGAGAGTCCAGTCCATAGTGGATCTAACATAATAGTGTGAGAGTCCAGTCCATAGTGGATCTAACATAATAGTGTGAGAGTCCAGTCCATAGTGGATCTAACATAATAGTGTGAGAGTCCAGTCCATAGTGGATCTAACATAATAGTGTGAGAGTCCAGTCCATAGTGGATCTAACATAATAGTGTGAGAGTACAGTCCATAGTGGATCTAACATAATAGTGTGAGAGTCCAGTCCATAGTGGATCTAACATAATAGTGTGAGTCCAGTCCATAGTGGATCTAACATAATAGTGAGAGTCCAGTCCATAGTGGATCTAACATAATAGTGTGAGAGTCCAGTCCATAGTGGATCTAACATAATAGTGTGAGAGTCCAGTCCATAGTGGATCTAACATAATAGTGTGAGAGTCCAGTCCATAGTGGATCTAACATAATAGTGTGAGAGTCCAGTCCATAGTGGATCTAACATAATAGTGTGAGAGTCCAGTCCATAGTGGATCTAACATAATAGTGTGAGAGTCCAGTCCATAGTGGATCTAACATAATAGTGTGAGAGTCCAGTCCATAGTGGATCTAACATAATAGTGAGAGTCCAGTCCATAGTGGATCTAACATAATAGTGTGAGAGTCCAGTCCATAGTGGATCTAACATAATAGTGGGAGAGTCCAGTCCATAGTGGATCTAACATACGGTAATAGTGTGAGTCCAGTCCATAGTGGATCTAACTTAATAGTGAGAGAGTCCAGTCAATAGTTGGTCAGCAGCGCAGAGATGTCCCCAACCGATGCACAGGCAAGCGGTCCACCCCGGGTCCCGACTCTGGACAGCCAGCACTTCATCCATGGCCACCGGACCTGTGCCCCCCCACCCCCTCCAAAAGGGAAAGGGGGGCAGAGGAGAAAAGAAAAGAAACGGCAGATCAACTGGTCTAAAAAGGGGGTCTATTTAAAGGCTAGAGTATACAAATGAGTTTTAGGATGGGACTTAAATGCTTCTACTTTTCTACCTTGAAGGTAAAAAGCCCGATACAAGTATAACCCATCCTCCAATCCCCACCACCCTTCAGCCATGCAGCGAAATAACGCAAACTTTTATGAGATTTCGCAAATAATCATCTTGGTTCTAATCATGTGATTAGAATAAACTGTTTGTGGTTCTAATCACATAATTAGAACCACAAACGGTTTATTCTGTCCTTCCAGAAGCAAATAAAGTCGGTTCTGGCATTGGAGACAAATAACAGCGTCTGAAAGGCAACATGGTGGTATGTCAGGCTCTGCCGTCCAGTAACAGTCCCAGGCGGGTGTCAGTGACGGCACTGACTTGACATGACTTGTGGAAAAGATGTCAGTTTTGTCTTGCTGAACTTCTTTGTTGTTGTAGCAAGCAACAACACAACAGTACACATCATCCCTGGCGAGTGTTGCACACAAACACATCTCATTCCACTCTTGCCAACCACGTCCCTGATTCCCCCCGGCCCTCCTATCATGTAGTATTTGACACAGGCCCCTACATCGCTGCCAGGGATATGCCTGTAATATGAGTCTTTAATGTTGGACCTCCAGAATCCGCATGTCCTCATCCATTTGTGTCAACAAGGTGAAATTATGTCTGAAAGACTTTGGCAAGTTGACTTCAGGTCCTTCCCCAGCCCGTTAGGATATTCCAAAGTGTAAAATATGATCCATCTTGAAAACTGAGGACCGTATTTTCCGAACCATAGGGCGCACCGGGTTGTAAGGCGCACAGCCGATGAATGGTCGATTTTTTTAATTTAGTTTTTCATATATAAGGCGCACCGGATTATAAGGCGCATTAAAGGAGTCCTATTATAATAATTTTTTTCTGAATGTAAACGTTTTTAGGAGGCGCTGGTCACCGACCCAGTCCTGCAGGCGCTATGTGTTGTTTCAGACCATTTTTGGAAGAAGACCCTGGTCTTTTGAGCCCGATACGAGCTTGGATACCTGTTGAAAGTCTTCAATGTAGCCTTGTTCTTGGTGTTTGGTCTGTTGCCTGAAATTAACACACTTCATTGATCAAGTTCTTGAATTTAATCGTTGAATGCCGCGTTCTCAGATTGGAGTTTTGTTAGCATATCAGTTAACAACTCTAAGATGGAATGATTAGGTGGCGGTCATGATTACCGTATTTTCTGGACCATAAGGCGCACTGTCATTGAGCGGGTCTATTCAGGTATTTTTTTCATACAAAAGGCGCACCGGATTATAAGGCGCATTAAAGGAGTCCTATTATAATTATTTTTTTCTGAATGTAAACGTTTTTAGGAGGCGCTGGTCACCGACCCAGTCCTGCAGGCGCTATGTGTTGTTTCAGACCATTTTTGGAAGAAGACCCTGGTCTTTTGATCCCGATACGAGCTTGGATACCTGTTGAAAGTCTTCAATGTAGCCTTGTTCTTGGTGTTTGGTCTGTTGCCTTAAATTAAACACATTTCATTGATCAATGTCTTGAATTTAATTGTTGAATGCCGCGTTCTCACATTGGAGTTTTGTTAGCATATCAGTTAACAACTCTAAGATGGAATGATTAGGTGGCGGTCATGATTACCGTATTTTCTGGACCATAGGGCGCACCGGATTATAAGGCGCACTGTTGATGAGCGGGTCTATTCAGGTATTTTTTTCATACAAAAGGCGCATCGGATTATAAGTCGCATTAAAGGAGTCCTATTATAATTATTTTTTTCTGAATGTAAACGTTTTTAGGAGGCGCTGGTCACCGACCCAGTCCTGCAGGCGCTATGTGTTGTTTCAGACCATTTTTGGAAGAAGACCCTGGTCTTTTGATCCCGATACGAGCTTGGATACCTGTTGAAAGTCTTCAATGTAGCCTTGTTCTTGGTGTTTGGTCTGTTGCCTGAAATTAACACACTTCATTGATCAAGTTCTTGAGTTTAATCGTTGAATGCCGCGTTCTCAGATTGGAGTTTTGTTAGCATATCAGTTAAAAACTCTAAGATGGAATGATTAGGTGGCGGTCATGATTACCGTATTTTCTGGACCATAAGGCGCGCTGTCGATGAGCGGGTCTATTCAGGTATTTTTTTCATACAAAAGGCGCACCGGATTATAAGGCGCATTAAAGGAGTCCTATTATAATTATTTTTTTCTGAATGTAAACGTTTTTAGGAGGCGCTGGTCACCGACCCAGTCCTGCAGGCCCTATGTGTTGTTTCAGACCATTTTGAGAAGAAGACCCTGGTCTTTTGATCCCGATACGAGCTTGGATACCTGTTGAAAGTCTTCAATGTAGCCTTGTTCTTGGTGTTTGGTCTGTTGCCTTAAATTAAACACATTTCATTGATCAATGTCTTGAATTTAATCGTTGAATGCCGCGTTCTCACATTGGAGTTTTGTTAGCATATCAGTTAACAACTCTAAGATGGAATGATTAGGTGGCGGTCATGATTACCGTATTTTCTGGACCATAGGGCGCACCGGATTATAAGGCGCACTGTTGATGAGCGGGTCTATTCAGGTATTTATTCATACAAAAGGCGCATCGGATTATAGGTCGCATTAAAGGAGTCATCTTCAAGTCGCTTCAGGATGCGCCGTTTTGTGGGCGGTCTTATTTACGTGCCTCCAGTTCGACAGCGTCTTCTCCCCGTCATCTTTGTTGTAGCGGTGTAGCGTGCAAGGACGGGAGTAGAAGGAGTGTCAAAAGGTGGCGCTAACTGTTTTAATGACATTCAGACTTTACTTCAATCAATAACGGAGAAGCATCTCCTCATCCGGAAACAACAACAACGCCCGAAATGTGTCCCGTGAAAAACCGTCCGATCGGAACTGTCTAATAACTAAAGTTCCTTGGGTGAATAATGTAAACTCACTACACCGGTATGTTTTAGTGCTTTCATGGTGAGTTCACTGACAGATATAAGTAAGAACTTTACACTACTTTATATTAGAAATGGCAACAGCGGAGGATGAATGTAAAATAAGAAGTAGATAGAGAAAAAGAAGATTATCGACTACGGGGTCAGCACGGACTACAAAGACAATTTTTCATGATTAATGCAGATCCCAAATACAGATCAGCAGGTACCAGAAGGTAAGAAAAGTTGATTTTGCATAATATTGCGAAACAAAACGCCAGATAATATGTCTTACCTTATACACACACCATAATAATACTCCTATGTTGAAGCATAGTACAATCCATCAAGCGGTGTGGCTTCATAGCTTACCAAAGTCCTACTAAAACATTTTGATAGATGTTTGAGCGCCGTGTGTAATGTTCTATATTTTCAATGGAACATATAAAATGTTGGTGTTGTTTACTTGAGTCATATTGCAGTCTACACGTATCTCTTATGTGTGACTGCCATCTACTGATCACACTTATCATTACACCATGCACCAAAAAAAATAGCTTCGAGGTGGGTAAGCACAACCAAACTTATTCCTTACATTAGGCTCACTGGGCTATAAGGCGCACTGTCGAGTTTTGAAAAAAAAGAGGATTTTAAGTGCGCCTTATAGTCCGGAAAATACGGTATTTTATTTCAAAGTAAACCAGATCATTTATTTTGTGTTTGTGCATGACTTCTTGTCCAACACTGTTTTAAGAGGTACGATCTCTCTTCATGGTCAATGGTCTTGGCGGCTGACGTTGCACTCCAGATATCCTCAGAGCTGACGGAACGGACTAGTTTGTTACATGCAATGTTTGCCCGAGATAGCGTACGAAAACCAGGCCTTTATTTTTGGCAAAAAATCCTCGTCCAACACAAACATTTTTCAAAAACTGAGGCATTACAAAACCAACGTATCAAGATACTAAATCAGTCAACAATGATGTGTGAAATGCTGTCAAAATGCATCACGTGTAGCCTCGACAATCCATGCATGCAGTGCAAATGTGCCACCTAGTGGAGGTAGGAGGCATAAAGATGAGAAAGAATTGAAAAGCAGGACAATTTTAAAAAAAATATGCAAGCGTTGGTTTTGTTACTTTGTTCATGATGGCACATTTTTGGGGCGTGCAACGGCATTAATGTGTAGAGCAAAAGTTGGGTTATTAAAAAATATATATTTATACAATAAAATGGCAATATGGAATTGTCACATTAGCCGGGAAATAAGGAAAAAAAATAAAATCATTATTTTGTGTTAAATTGAGCTACGTGAGAAACTTCAAGCCAATTTAAAGGCCTACTGAAATGATTTTTTTTAATTTAAACGGGAATAGCAGATCCATTCTATGTGTCATACTTGATCATTTCGCGATATTGCCATATTTTTGCTGAAAGGATTTAGTAGAGAAAATCGACGATAAAGTTCGCAACTTTTGCTCGCTGATTAAAAAAAAAGTCTTGCCTGTAGCGGAAGTAGCGTGACGTCACAGGAGCTAGTATTCCTCACAATTCCCCGTTGTTTACAATGGAGCGAGAGAGATTCGGACCGAGAAAGTGATGATTACCCCATTAATTTGAGCGAAGATGAAAGATTCGTAGATGAGGAACGTTACAGTGAAGGACTAGAGTGCAGTGCAGGACGTATCTTTTTTCGCTCTGACCGTAACTTAGGTACAAGCTGGCTCATTGGATTCCACACTCTCTCCTTTTTCTATTGTGGATCACGGATTTGTATTTTGAACCACCTCGGATACTATATCCTCTTGAAAATGAGAGTCGAGCACGCGAAATGGACATTTAAAGTGACTTTTATCTCCAAGACAATATATCGGTGACACACTTAGCTACTGAGCTAACATGATAGCATCGTTCTCAAATGAAGATAGAAACAAAATAAATAAACCCCTGACTGGAAGGATAGACAGAAGACCAACAATACTATTAAACCATGTACATGTAACTACACGGTTTATAATTCTCAGCCTGGTAAGGCTTAACAATGCTGTTGCTAACGACGCTAAGGCTAATTTAGCAACTTAGCAACCGGACCTCACAGAACTATGTACTCTCTCCTTTTTCTATTGTGGATCACGGATTTGTATTTTAAACCACCTGGGATACTATATCCTCTTGAAAATGAGAGTCGAGCACGCAAAATGGACATTTAAAGTGACTTTTATCTCCAAGACAATACATCGGTGACACACTTAGCTACTGAGCTAACGTGATAGCGTCGTTCTCAAATGAAGATAGAAACAAAATAAATAAACCCCTGACTGGAAGGATAGACAGAAGATCAACAATACTATTAAACCATGAACATGTAACTACACGGTTAAAAATTCTCAGCCTGGTAAGGCTTAAAAATGCTGTTGCTAACGACGCTAAGGCTAATTTAGCAACTTAGCAACCGGACCTCACAGAACTATGATAAAACATTAGCGCTCCACCTACGCCAGCCAGCCCTCATCTTCCCATCAACAGCCGTGCTCACCTGCGTTCCAGCGATCAACGGCGCAACGAAGGACTTCATCCGTGGGTTTGGTGGCAAGCATCGGCTAGGCGTGTGCTTTCAGGGTAAGTAGTCCTTGTTGTGTTGCTGTAAGTATTGTAATGCCCCGCAGTGGAGAAGGAGTCTCACAGACGAGGATGCGCTGCTCAATCGCTTTATTAACAAGCGGTAACTGGTTGTAGTTCAAAAAGTAACGCACACACATACACGAGCTGCTGTTAGCCAAAACTCACGCTCACACACACTCAAGTTTTCCGCCAACTCACTCGCACATGCGCGTTCCCCAAACCCTTAAAGACACAGTACACTAATGCAAATATCACAGATATTACAGTATTGTATTTAGCCGCTAATACACCGATCGATCCCACCTACAACGTTCTTCTTTGCAGCCTCCATTGTTCATTAAACAAATTGCAAAAGATTCACCAACACAGATGTCCAGAATACTGTGGAATTTTGTCGAAGAAAACAAGAGGCTTTTCTATCGGATCCGATGGGGTCCAACCACTTCCGTTGCTTTTGTGACGTAAATCATATCCAAAGGAGTTTTTCAACCGGAAGTGTGGCGGGAAATTTAAAATGTCACTTTATAAGTTAACCCGGCCGTATTGGCATGTGTTGCAATGTTAAGATTTCATCATTGATATATAAACTATTAGACTGCGTGGTCGCTAGTAGTGGCTTTCAGTAGGCCTTTAAGTGGTCAAACCTCGGGGTTTAGTAATATCGTCACGCCATCTTGTGGTGTATTTGTCAGAAAAAATGGTAGCACAAGCGGAACACTCTCGGTTCGCATGTTTTGACTAATGTTCATCCTTTTGTGGTTCAGGAATAGAAGTGTACGCTTCCGGCAACATACGCCACGAGGTGTGCTCATTTCTTCACCGCTCAACTTAAAGGCCTACTGAAAGCCACTACTAGCGACCACGCAGTCTGATAGTTTATATATCAATGATGAAATCTTAACATTGCAACACATGCCAATACGGCCGGGTTAACTTATAAAGTGACATTTTAAATTTCCCGCCACACTTCCGGTTGAAAAAGCCTTCGAAGGATGACGTATGCGTGTGACGTAGCCCGAGGAACAGAGGTATGCCTTCTCCATTGAATACAATACAAAAAAGCTCTGTTTTCATTTCATAATTCCACAGTATTCTGGACATCTGTGTTGGTGAATCTTTTGCAATTTGTTTAATGAACAATGGAGGCTGCAAAGAAGAAAGCTGTAGGTGGCTGTAGCAACACAAGGACCACTCACTCGGATAGCAGACGCCTAGCCGATGCTAGCAGACGCCTAGCCGATGCTAGCAGACGCCTAGCCGATGCTAGCAGACGCCTAGCCGATGCTAGCAGACGCCTAGCCGATGCTAGCAGACGCCTAGCCGATGCTAGCAGACCCACCGCACGGATGATCTGGTGAAGTCCTTCGTCGCGCCGTCAAACGCAGGTGAGCACGGGTGTTGCTGAGCAAAGCAGATGAGGGCTGGCTGGCGTAGGTGGAGCGCTAATGTTTTTATCATAGCTCTGTGAGCTCCGGTTGCTAAGTTAGCCTTAGCGTCGTTAGCAACAGCATTGTTAAGCTTTGCCAGGCTGAGATCTATTAACCGTGTAGTTACATGTCCATGGTTTAATAGTATTGTTGATCTTCTGTCTATCCTTCCAGTCAGGGATTTATTTATTTTGTTTCTATCTGCATTTGAGACAGATGCTATCACGTTAGCTCATGCTAAAGATGCTAAAGAGCTTCGTCGATGTATTGTCGTGGAGATAAAAGTCACTGTGAATGTCCATTTCGCGTTCTCGACTCTCATTTTCAAGAGGATATAGTATCCGAGGTGGTTTAAAATACAAATCCGTGATCCACAATAGAAAAAGGAGAGAGTGTGGAATCCAATGAGCCAGCTTGTACCTAAGTTACGGTCAGAGCGAAAAAAGATACGTCCTGCACTGCACTCTAGTCCTTCACTCTAACGTTCCTCATCCACGAATCTTTCATCCTCGCTCAAATTAATGGGGTAATCGTCACTTTCACGGTCCGAATCACTCTAGCTGCGTTGAAAACAATAGGAAAATATGAGGGAGTGAACAACTGACAACGTCACGCTACTTCCGGTAGGGGCAAGGTTTTTTTTTTATCAGAGACCAAAAGTTGCGAACTTTATCGACGTTGTTCTCTACTAAATCCTTTCAGCAAAAATATGGCAATATCGCAAAATGATCAAGTATGACACATAGAAGGGATCTGCTATCCCCGTTTAAGTAAAAAAAATTCATTTCAGTAGGCCTTTAACCATTGGGGGGTTTTTTTTCCAACTCGGAAGTGTCATGATGTGGACTACGGCGGGTTTGTTTTTCCGAGATGCAATAAAAGTTGGAGCGGACATGGCGTGAAGTTGAAGACATATTTAATTGTAACACTCAAAGGGAACAATAAACAAAAGGCGCTCACAGCGGAGGTAGAAAACTTGGCTATGAGAAACAAAACTACCACTTTGGCGTAAACTATGGACAGAAAACAAAACTAGCTAACTATAGCCTTAAACAATAACGATGGACATGAAACAAGAGTGTCAGGAGTGTGATGTCGCCAGGCTGACTGCCTGGCAACTATAGTGAAGACATGATTAAAGACAGGTGCGTGAGTCGTGAGGACAGGTGAAAACTAATGGGTTGCTATGGTGACAAACAAGAGTGCACAATGAGTCCAAACGTGGAACAGGTGAAACTAATGGGTAACCATGGAAACAAGACAAGGGAGTGAAAAGCAGGAACTAAAAAGAGTCCAAAACCAAGCAGAACATAACGTAAACAAAACATGATCACACAGACATGACAGGAAGTAGGAAATATATTTTCGGAACTGCCGTCTGACCTTCCAACTACCATCTTACAAGTATGTCTTTGAACAGTCACCATCCTCTCAGTGTTTTTGTATGGCGCACGGTGTCTTGATTTACACAACAGGAAGTGAGCAATATCCACCTCAAGCTCCGCCGCTTGCCTTTTTCTCCTTCAATCCTTTTGTTTTCCCACCACAGCTCTTTGTACCGCTTGACTCTTTCATCCCCTTTGACGTTTTATCCGTTCTTTTTGCGCTTAAGTGGCGTCCTTTGTTTTGTCATGGCTGGATGTTGACGTTGGTAAGCTCTCTTTACAGTTTTGGCCGTGACGCTTCTGTCTAATGTAAGTCAGTAAAATATATTTTATTTATGAAGTGATTTTCACGGATAAAATGACAAAGCTCTGTACAAAACCTAGGTGAAGTAAAACAACAATTCAATTTAAAACAACAAGGGAAACATCATGAAAAGGATACAAAGGTGATTAAAAATGATAGTTAAAAGGTGCATTAACTACAAACCCCGTTTCCATATGAGTTGGGAAATTGTGTTAGATGTAAATATAAACGGAATACAATGATTTGCAAATCCTTTTCAAGCCATATTCAGTTGAATATGCTACAAAGACAACATATTTGATGTTCAAACTCACAAACTTTTTTTTTTTTTGCAAATAATAATTAACGGAGAATTTCACGGCTGCAACACGTGCCAAAGTAGTTGGGAAAGGGCATGTTCACCACTGTGTTACATGGCCTTTCCTTTTAACAACACTCAGTAAAGGTTTGGGAACTGAGGAGACACATTTTTGAAGCTTCTCAGGTGGAATTCTTTCCCATTCTTGCTTGATGTACAGCTTAAGTTGTTCAACAGTCCGGGGGTCTCCCTTGTGCTATTTTAGGCTTCACACATTTTCAATGGGAGACAGGTCTGGACTACAGGCAGGCCAGTCTAGTACCCGCACTCTTTTACTATGAAGCCACGTTGATGTAACACGTGGCTTGCTGAAATAAGCAGGGGCGTCCATGGTAACGTTGCTTGGATGGCAACATATGTTGCTCCAAAAGCTGTATGTACCTTTCAGCATTAATGGCGCCTTCACAGATGTGTAAGTTACCCATGTCTTGGGCACTAATACACCCCCATACCATCACACATGCTGCCTTTTACACTTTGCGCCTAGAACAATCCGGATGGTTCTTTTCCTCTTTGGTCCGGAGGACACGACGTCCACAGTTTCCAAAAACAAATTTGAAATGTGGACTCGTCAGACCACAGAACACTTTTCCACTTTGTATCAGTTCATTTTAGATGAGCTCAGGCCCAGCGAAGCCGACGGCGTTTCTGGGTGTTGTTGATAAACGGTTTTCGCCTTGCATAGGAGAGTTTTAACTTGCACTTACAGATGTAGCGACCAACTGTAGTTACTGACAGTGGGTTTCTGAAGTGTTCCATGTGGTGATATCCTTTACACACTGATGTGGCTTGTTGATGCAGTACCGCCTGAGGGATGGAAGGTCACGGGGCTTAGCTGCTTACGTGCAGTGATTTCTCCACATTCTCTGAACCCTTTGATGATATTACGGAGCGTAGATGGTGAAATCCCTAAATTCCTTGCAGTAGCTGGTTGAGAAAGGTTGTTCTTAAACCGTTTGCTCACGCATTTGTTGACAAAGTGGTGACCCTCTCGCCCCCATCCTTGTTTGTGAATGACTGAGCATTTCATGGAATCTACTTTTATACCCAATCATGGCACCCACCTGTTCCCAATTAGCCTGCACACCTGTGGGATGTTCCAAATAAGTGTTTGATGAGCATTCCTCAACTTTATCAGTATTTATTGCCACCTTTCCCAACTTCTTTGTCACGTGTTGCTGCCATCAAATTCTAAAGTTAATGATTATTTGCAACAACAAAAAAATAAAGTTTATCAGTTTGAACATCAAATATGTTGTCTTTGTAGCATATTCAACTGAATATGGGTTGACAAGGATTTGCAAATCATTGTATTCCGTTTATATTTACATTTAACACAATTTCCCAACTCATATGGAAACGGGGTTTGTATAAGCCATTTACTTACAAAAAGTATGTCTGGCTCCAATGTGGCACAAAAACCATGCAGACGCCACACCTTCTACCTGTACTGCATTTGAACAAAAATGTTCTTATGCTCGGATGAGTTTGATAAAAGGTCTCCTGCCTCATGTGTTCATGCAAAGGCCCACCTTCCCTTCCAACAACCTTCCCGGATCAGAAGCACTTTTAATCTTCTACATTTTTCTTTGCAGTGAGGCGTTTTTCGATATCAAATAGGCTTTTTTGGCAGTGAATGTGGAGGAGCAAACTTTTTGTCATGTATTGATGTAGCGCCTTGTTCCTGACAAGGTTTTTGTCACCGGGTCGTAGCAAAAAAAAAAAAAAAAAAATAGAAAAAAAAAAAAAAAAAAGCCTCTTCCTAGCAACGACTCTCTCCGCACTTCATTAGCATACGTCAACCTTCCCCGGCGACGTGACAAACTTCATTTGAAGGTTGAAAGTGTTGAGGGCTTGTTCCTTTTCTGCTGGCAGCTGTCACAAAGCACGCCGCCGCCGCCTCGACAGTAGCGGCGGGGAAGTCGCAGCCCAAAAATCTGAGAGCTATATTTAGATGAGATGTTTTAATTTGGGGATGACTGAGGAGGTAAAGCCACTGGAGCTGGCAGCAATCTTCCAAACAACAGGAATCACGCGCTTGAAAAGCCGTTTAAAAAAAAAAAAAAAAAAAGGGATTACAGCTAAAAAAAATGATTATTAATCACATGAAAGTTTTTGTCATGCATCCAAATGTGGACATGGTGCACCCTCACACCTGTGGTGCTTTAATGTGGTCATGGTAAATTGTTGTTAATAACCAGCGAGAGCTGCAAATGCATTGGTTATACCAGTGGTCCCCAACCACCGGGCCGCGGCCCGGTACCAATCGGTCCACGGACCGGTACCGGGGACCACTGGTATAACCGCACAAGAAATGTATTTTTATTTTTATTTTATTTTTTTTTTTATTTTTTATTTTTTATTAAATCAACATAAAAAACACAATATATACATTATATATCAATATAAATCAATACAGTCTGCAGGGATACAGTCCGTAAGCCCACATGATTGTATTTCTTTATGCAAAAAAAATTAATAATAATAATTTATTTTTTACTACCCCCCACCCCCCACACACAAAGTAAGCCGCCTTGGGGCCAAAGAAAGTTGCAAGTGTCAGCACTTTGATTTAAAAAAAAAAAAAATTAAAAAAATGTGAGAAACACTATTAAATTAAAAAAATAACTTGTAGTAAATTACAAAGTCATCGCAGTCTTCATCAACAAGAGTCTTCTGTAAAGGTAAAAAATGTTAAATGTCATTTAATTTCTTTTTAATTCATAATGTATTCAACTAAAATGATTCTCTGCAAAACGTGTCTGGTGTACTGATTAATTAGATTAAGATTAATTAGATGATTAATAGATAATAAATTGCTCAAAATTGCGCTCTAGCGCCCCCTAGGAAGAAAACACAGACAAAACTGCCTGTAACTCCCAGTAGGAATGTCATAGAGACATGAAACAAAAACCTCTATGTAGGTCTCACTTAGACCTAGGTTTCATTCACTGACAACCCCCAGCAAAAATCAACAGGAAGTTTGCAATTCCCCCTTCAAAACAAAAGTTGTGTAAAAACAGTCACCTTTTTTCAAACATGATCTCCTCTGAGCGCGTTTGTCGTGTCGGCTTCAAATTAGCACAGGAGAGAGATTGAACCCTTCTGATTAAAAGTTGATGAAAGAGTTTTAATTACTGCTCCGGTTTGGATTTTATGAGCCCTCAAAGTCGGTCCCGTCCATCGCTGCTTGCAGCTTTAATTTTGACTTGTTTTGGTTTTCGGACACCCCACTTTTTTTTGCATGATTTGGTTTTTGAGTGCAACTGCACAAAGTAAGCTGCCTCGGGGCCAAAGAAAGTTGCAAGTGTCAGAACTTTGATTTAAAAAAAATTTAAAAAATGTGAGAAACACTATTAAATTAAAAAAATAACTTGTAGTAAATTACAAAGTCATCACAGTCTTCATCAACAAGAGTCTTCAGTAAAGGTAAAAATGTTAAATGTCATTTAATTTCTTTTTAATTCATAATGTATTCAACTAAAATGATTCTCTACAAAACGTGTCTGGTGTACTGATTAATTAGATTAAGATTAATTAGATGATTAATAGATAATAAATTACTCAAAATTGCGCTCTAGCGCCCCCTAGGAAGAAAACAAAGACAAAACTGCCTGTAACTCCCAGTAGGAATGTCGTAGAGACATGAAACAAAAACCTCTATGTAGGTCTCACTTAGACCTATATTTCAGACACTGACAACCCCCAGCAAAAATCAACAGGAAGTTTGCAATTCCCCCGTCAAAACAAAAGTTGTGTAAAAACAGTCACCTTTTTTCAAACATTATCTCCTCTGAGCGCTTTTATCGTGTCGGCTTCAAATTAGCACAGGAGAGAGATTGAACCCTTCTGATTAAAAGTTGATGAAAGAGTTTTAATTACTGCTTCGGTTTGGATTTTATGAGCCCTCAAAGTCGGTCCCGTCCATCGCTGCTTGCAGCTTTAATTTCGACTTGTTTTGGTTTTCGGACACCCCACTTTTTTGCACGATTTGGTTTTTGAGTGCAACTGCACAAAGAAAGCCGCCTCGGGGCCAAAGAAAGTTGCAAGTGTCAGCACTTTGATTTAAAAAAAAAAAAAAAAAATGTGAGAAACACTATTAAATTAAAAAAATAACTTGTAGTAAATTACAAAGTCATCGCAGTCTTCATCAAGAGTCTTCAGTAAAGGTAAAAATGTTAAATGTCATTTAATTTATTTTTAATTCATAATGTATTCAACTAAAATGATTCTCTATAAAACGTGTTTGGTGTACTGATTAATTAGATTAAGATTAATTAGATGATTAATAAATAATAAATTACTTAATAATTATTATAATTATTAGATAATAATTAATAATAATAATAATATGATAATAATCTATTAATTAATAATAAATAGATAATAACATAAGATTAATTAGAATTCAGATTATTTTTTATGGTTAAAAAAGAAGGTTTTTGGGCTATTTGGTCTGACCTTTTTGGAACAGATTATTAACAAAAACCAAAGTACTACTCAACTTCTGTTAAAAAAAAGTTGGCAGTTATCGTCAACAAGTGGGGGAATAAGCAATCGCATTGATGAAACAGCACATTATTGTTGTCAAATGCATTGTGGCACTTCCTAATACCGTCCAAGTCTACTCTCGCCTTTGTCTATGTGGATTGTTTTGTGTCTTTCTATGTATTCCTATTGTGCAAGGCGGTGGTTCTCATTAATACCTGGCGAGGCGAGCGATTGCGTGAATTACAAGTCACGTGGACGTTGAGCTCGTGCATGAGCGAGCGTGTCAAAGCCGCACCAAAGGAGTTTGTCATTTGGGCCGAGCATGTCTGTCATCTTCATGGCAGCTGCAGAGCATGTGAAGTAAGGAATGCAGTTTTTTTTGTTTTTTTTTTGCTTGTTTGACAATCGCATATCTGGAGTACAAACATGGTGTGCATGGCAAACATGTGGAACTGCATTTTTTATTACGTTTTTTTTTCTCAAGGGGCCAATGCTATAAAACCTCAAAAGCAGTGAAGTTGTCACGTTGTGCAAATGGTCAATAAAAACAGAATACAACAAATCCTTTTCAACTTATATTCAATTGAATAGACTGCAAAGACAAGATATTTCACGTTCACACTGAGAAACTTTATTTTTTTGCCAATAATCAGGAATTTAGGATTTAATGGCAGCAACACATTGCAAAAAAAGTTGTCAGAGGGGCATTTTTACCACTGTGTTACATGGCCTTTCCTTTTAACAACACTCAGTAAAGGTTTGGGAACTGAGGAGACACATTTTTGAAGTGGAATTCGTTCCCATTCTTGCTTGATGTACAGCTTAAGTTGTTCAACAGTCTCCCTTCTCATATTTTAGCCTTCATATTTTCAATGGGAGACAGGTCTGG
Organism: Entelurus aequoreus; assembly: GCF_033978785.1. Classification (NCBI taxonomy): domain Eukaryota; kingdom Metazoa; phylum Chordata; class Actinopteri; order Syngnathiformes; family Syngnathidae; genus Entelurus; species Entelurus aequoreus. The sequence goes on from NC_084755.1 coordinate 2,116,235, forward strand.
ACTACAGGCAGGCCAGTCTAGTACCCGCACTCTTTTACTACGAAGCCACGTTGACGTAACACGTGGCTTGGCACCGTCTTGCTGAAATAAGCAGGGGCGTCCATGATAACATTGCCTGGATGGCAACATATGTTGCTCCAAAACCTGTACGTACCTTTCAGCATTAATGGTGCCTTCACAGATGTGTAAGTTACCCATGTCTTGGGCACTAATACACCCCCATACCATCACACATGCTGGCTTTTGAACTTTGCGCCTTTAACAGTCCGGATGGTTCTTTTCCTCTTTGGTCCGGAGGACACGACGTCCACAGTTTCCAAAAACAAATTTGAAATGTGGACTCGTCAGACCACAGAACACTTTTCCACTTTGCATCAGTCCATCTGAGATGAGCGCTTCTGGGTGTTGTTGATAAATTGCTTCCGCTTTGCATAGTAGAGTTTTAACTTGCGCTTACAGATGTAGCGACCAACTGTAGTTACTGACAGTGGTTTTCTGAAGTGTGGTGATATCCTTTACACACCGATGTCACTTTTTGATGCAGTACCACCTGAAGGATCAAAAGTCTGTAATATCATGGCTTACGTGCAGTGATTTCTCCAGATTCTCTGAACCTTTTGATGATATTACAGAGCGTAGATGGCGAAATCCCCAAATTCCTTGCAATAGCTGCTTGAGAAATGTCGTTCTTAAACAATTTTCTCACGCATTTGTTGACAAAGTGGTGACCCTCGCCCCCGTCCTTGTTTGTGAACGACTGAGCATTTCACGGAAGCTGCTTTTATACCCAATCATGGCACCCACCTGTTCCCAATTAGCCCGTTCACCTGTGGGATGTTCCAAATAAGTGTTTGATGAGCATTCCTCAACTTTCTCAGTCTTTTTTGACACTTGTGCCAGCTTTTTTGAAACATGTTGCAGGCATGAAATTCCAAATGAGCTAATATTTGCCAAAAATAACATTTTCCAGTTCGAACATGAAGCATCTTGTCGTTGCAGTCTATTCAATTGAATATAAGTTGAAAAGGATTTGCAAATCATTGTATTCTCTTTTTATTTAGCATTTACACAACTTTACTGGGGTTTGTAAATGTATACAGCTATGCAAGATGTACACTGACTACGCTCAAGTTGAATTTCTATAGTATTTATCTCAGCTTCTGCACTCCCAAATGAATATTACTGCAAAAAAACAATACGGCACGATGGTGTACATTCTGGCAGGCAAATCTCCAGACCAAAGTGAGCTGCTTTATGTCGGGATGGTTTTTATGCCGGCTGCTTTGATGTGCTTCCCAATCCCTCTCATTGTGCCCCGTGAAGATTAATTAGCCAAAGCCAGAACAATCAGTTAAATCCACAACAGGAAAATTATTTTTGGAAAAACCCAATCTCTGTAGCTCAGTCAAAAAAAAACATTTAGGACCATTTGAACGATCCAGGACTTTGAAGTACACTGTGTGGACTGAAGCAGGAAACAAAAGTAGGAATATAGAATTTTGCAGCTTCCAGTCTTTCAGGAGGTTCTTAAGAAGTCGTGTTGATGATGGGATGAGTTTAACAGGTTAAGTTGAGTTTCCAATCATTTCTACAACTCTTATTTTTTTGTGATAGAGTGATTGGAGCACATACTTGTTGGTCACAAAAAACATTCATTCTTTTATGAATTTATTATGGGTCTACTGAAAATGTGAGGGTCAAAAGTATACATACAGCAATGTTAATATTTGCTTTCATGTCTCTTGGCAAGTTTACCTGCAATAAGGCACTTTTGGTAGCCATCCACAAGCTTCTGCTGGAATTTTTGACCACTCCTCTTGACAAAATTGGTGCAGTTCAGCTAAATGTAGGGATGATGTTTGATAAGAAATTATCGAGTTCGAGTCTATTATCGAATCCTCTTATCGAACCGATTCCTTATCGATTCTCTTATGGAGTCCAGATAGGTTGTTGTATATGGAAACAAACACACAATATTTGGTTTAACAAAAGCTCACTTTTATTATATAAGAAAACAATTTAATGTAATAAATAAATATTGACTGTTGCCCCCCTAAAAAAATAAAATAAAATAAATAAACATTGACTGTTGTTACCCAAAGTATATTAAGTGGGATTTTTCAGAAAAACAAATATATACAGTAACACAAAAACAACCTGTCTCTGTGATCACTATAGGTGTATAAATAATAATATAGTGTTAAATAAAATCAGTCCCTTGGGCACAAAACTGGAAATAATACAGCTCTCCAAAAAGTGCACTTCTGCTGATATTGGAACATAACTGTTTGTTATGATGCTTTGACATTTTTGCACTTTAAAGAAAGAAAGAAAATTCTATGAAGAGAAAAGTTGTTTGCAAATGTGGTTACAATGCTAAAAAATGAAAAGTTAAAGCTAAAAAAAGAAATACACTTCATTGAGTTAACACTATTTCTTTATAGGCGGAAAGATGTTATGAGCTAGGAATATAACAACTACACTACCCAGCATGCAACGGGAGTGACGAGCATGCGCGGTAGCCCCGAAAAGTGTTGTTGCATGTCGTCACCCGTGAAAGTAAACGTCAAGAACTCAGCCAACACGCCTCGTCTGCATTATTTATAACTAGACAACACATATACAGTGTGAAAAACAAAAGTTAAAAAAGGGAGATATGTTGTATATATATGTATGTGCTGCGGTTGCTTTAAGAACGTTGCGACAGCTGCCGTAAAGGAGGTGCGTTGCTAGCCTGGTTGCTATGTTTCCGGTTGGTCGTAAAAGTGTTCTTCATGAGTTTGTACCCTGCTCAAATCTCTCAGTAAAGTTATTCATTGGATTATAGCTTTTGTTTTGAACTTTATTACACCTTGGAGCGCTTTTTCCCGTCCATTGTTTTTCCTGCTTTCGCTATCTGCGCCTATTGACTGAGCTACGTGACGTCAATTCTTGTGATGTCCCACGGAGCATTTCTGGTCGGGACAGGATTTGTTCCGAGGGATTCGAATAAAGAACCAACTCTTTTCTTTACTATAGTGGTCTCGATAACAGGTACCGGTTCTCAAAAAGGGATTCGAGTCCGAGGACTCGGTTATTTTCTTATCGAACAACCGGGAAAACCGGTTTCGAGTATCATCCCTAGCTAAATGTGTTGCTTTTCTGACATGGACTTTCATCTGACATCACATGGACAAAGATAAGACCTTCTGGAGGAAAGTTCTGTGGTCAGATGAAACAAAAATGGAGCTGTTTGGCCACAATACCCAGCAATATGTTTGGAGGAGAAAAGGTGAGGCCTTTAATCCCAGGAACACCATAACTACCGTCAAGCATGGTGGTGGTAGTATTATGCTCTAGGCCGGTTTTGCTGCCAATGGAACTGCTGCTTTACAGAGAGTAAATGGGACAATGAAAAAGGAGGATTACCTCCAAATTCTTCAGGACAAGCTAAAATCATCAGCCCGGAGGTTGGGTCTTGGGCGCAGTTGGGTGTTCCAACAGGACAATGACCCCAAACACACCTCAAAAGTGGTAAAGGAATGGCTAAATCAGGCTAGAATGAAGGTTTTAGAATGGCCTTCCCAAAGTCCTGACTTAAACGTGTGGACAATGCTGAAGAAACAAGTCCATGTCAGAAAAGCAACACATTTAGCTGAACTGCACCAATTTTGTGGTCAAAAATTCCAGCAGAAGCTTGTGGATGGCTACCAAAAGTGCCTTATTGCAGGTAAACTTGCCAAGGAACATGTAAGCAAATATTAACATTGCTGTATGTATACTTTTGACTAGAGATGTGCCGATATATGCGTTAAAATGTAATATCGGAAATTATCGGTATCGGTTTTTTTTATTATCGGTATCTGTTTATTTTGTTTGTTTTTTTTTCCGTTTTTTTTTAATTAAATCAACATAAAAAAACACAAGATACACTTACAATTAGTGCACCAACCCAAAAAACCTCCCTCCCCCATTTACACTCATTCACACAAAAGGCTTGTTTCTTTCTGTTATTAATATTCTGCTTCCTACATTATATATCAATATATATCAATACAGTCTGCAAGGGATACAGTCCGTAAGCACACATGATTGTGCGTGCTGCTGCTCCACTAATAGTACTAACCTTTAACAGTTAATTTTACTAATTTTCATTCATTACTAGTTTCTATGTAACTGTTTTTATATTGTTGTACTTTCTTTTTTATTCAAGAAAATGTTTTTAATTTATTTATCTTATTTTACAAATTTTTAAAAAAAGTACCTTATCTTCACCATACCTGGTTGTCCAAATTAGGCATAATAATGTGTTAATTCCACGACTGCTTATATCGGTTGATATCGGGGTCGGTAATTAAAGAGTTGGACAATATCGGAATATCGGATATCGGCAAAAAGCCATTATCGGACATCCCTACTTTTGACCCAGCACATTTGCTCACAATAATAATAAATTCATAAAAGAACCAAACTTCATGAATGTCTTTTTGTGACCAACAAGTAATAATAATAATAATAATAATAATAGATTGTATTTGTAAAAATCACTTTACATTGAGTAAACAACCTCAAAGTGCTACAGTGTATTAAAAAAATAAAAATAAAAAGATAATAAAAATTAAAAAAAATAAAAACCAGAACAGCCTAATAGCTAGAACTAGTATGCATATACCGTATTTTTCGGAGTATAAGTCGCTCCGGTTAAAAATGCATAATAAAAAAGGAAAAAAACATATATTAGTCGCACTGGAGTATAAGTCGCATTTTTGGGGGAAATGTATTTGATAAAAGCCAACACCAAGAATAGACATTTGAAAGGCAATTTAAAATGTCTAAAGAATAGTGAACAACAGGCTGAATAAGTGTACGTTATATGAGGCATAAATAACCAACTGAGAATGTGCCTGGTATGTTAACGTAACATATTATGGTAAGAGTCATTCAAATAACTATAACATATAGAACATGCTATACGTTTACCAAACAATCTGTCACTCCTAATCGCTAAATCCCATGAAATCTTATACGTCTAGTCTCTTACGTCAGTGGTTGTCAAATGGGGGTACGCGTACCCCTGGGGGTACTTGAAGGTATGCCAAGGGGTACGTGAGATTTTTTTTAAATATTCTAAAAATAGCAACAATTCAAAAATCCTTTATAAATATATTTATTGAATAATACTTCAACAAAATATGAATGTAAGTTCATAAACTGAACATCAAATCAAGTAGGCTATTCCATTCAGTACAATGCAACAATGCAATATTCAATGTTGACAGCTAGATTTTTTGTGGACATGTTCCATAAATATTGATGTTAATGATTTCTTTTTTTGTGAAGAAATGTTTAGAATGAAGTTCATGAATCCTGATGGATCTCTATTACAATCCCCAAAGAGGGCACTTTAAGTTGATGATTACTTCTATGTGTAGAAATCTTTATTTATAATTGAATCACTTGTTTATTTTTCAACAAGTTTTTAGTTATTTTTATATCTTTTTTTTCCAAATAGTTCAAGAAAGACCACTACGAATGAGCAATATTTTTGCACTGTTATACAATTTAATAAATCAGAAACTGATGACATAGTGCTGTATTTTACTTCTTTATCTCTTTTTTTCAACCAAAAATGCTTAGCTCTGATTAGGGGGTACTTGAATTAAAAAAATGTTCACAGGGGGTACATCACCGAAAAAAGGTTGAGAACCACTGTCTTACGTGAATGAGCTAAACAATATTATTTGATATTTTACGCTAATGTGTTAATAATTTCACACATAAGTCGCTCCTGAGTATAAGTCGCACCCCCGGCCAAACTATGAAAAAAAACTGCGATTTATAGTCCGAAAAATACGGTAAACAACCTCAAAGTGCTACAGTGTATTAAAAAAAAATCAAAATAAAAAGATTTTAAAAAATAAATAAAACTAGAGCGCAATTTTGAGTTTTGGGGTTCGGTTTTTTTATGAGTTGCAATTTCCGCCAGTCCTGATGTGTGTAAAAAGTTTGGTGAGTTTTGACGTATTTTAAGGGGGTAAAATTACAGCTCAAAGAGGCAAAAATGAGTGTTTTTAGTAATTTTTTGTGTTGAAGGGGAAATTGCCAACTTCCTGTGGATTTTCGCTGAAGGATGTTAAATTATGAATTGTAGGTCTAAGTGAGACCTACATACAGGTTTTTGTTTCATGTCTCTACGACCTTCCTAGTGGGAGTTACAGGCTGTTTGTTTTTGTTTTTTTTCCTAGGGGGCGCTAGAGCGCAGTTTTGATTTTTGGGGTTTGGTTTTTTTTACTAAAGTGTTGTGTCACAGTTTTTCTATGTGTGTGTAAAATTTGGTGAGTTTTGAAGCATGTTAAGGGGGGAATAATAATAAAGAAAGAATAATAATAATAATAATAATAAAACCTTACAATTTCAATAGTGTCCTTTGTCCCTGTACAAAGGACTCCCTGTGGGAGTCCTTTATACAGGGTACATGCGGACCCTAATAAAAACTAGAACAGCCTAATAGCTAGAACTAGTATGCATATATCTAAAAAAGGCTTTTTTAAAGGGCTATTCCAGTTATTATTATTATTATTATTATTGTTAAAGGGTTTTTAAGCCTTTTTTAAAAATTAAAAAAAACTGCGATTTATAGTCCGAAAAATACGGTAAACAACCTCAAAGTGCTACAGTGTATTAAAAAAAATCAAAATAAAAAGATTTTAAAAAATAAATAAAACTAGAGCGCAATTTTGAGTTTTGGGGTTCGGTTTTTTTATGAGTTGCAATTTCCGCCAGTCCTGATGTGTGTAAAAAGTTTGGTGAGTTTTGAAGTATTTTAAGGGGGTAAAATTACAGCTCAAAGAGGCAAAAATGAGTGTTTTTAGTCATTTTTTGTGTTGAAGGGGAAATTGCCAACTTCCTGTGGATTTTTGCTGAAGGATGTTAAATTATGAATTGTAGGTCTAAGTGAGACCTACATACAGGTTTTTGTTTCATGTCTCTACGACCTTCCTAGTGGGAGTTACAGGCAGTTTGTTTTTGTTTTTTTTCCTAGGGGGCGCTAGAGCGCAGTTTTGATTTTTGGGGTTTGGTTTTTTTACTAAAGTGTTGTGTCACAGTTTTTCTATGTGTGTGTAAAATTTGGTGAGTTTTGAAACATGTTAAGGGGGGAATAATAATAAAGAAAGAATAATAATAATAATAATAAAACCTTACAATTTCAATATTGTCCTTTGTCCCTGTACAAAGGACTCCCTGTGGGAGTCCTTTGTACAGGGTACATGCGGACCCTAATAAAAACTAGAACAGCCTAATAGCTAGAACTAGTATGCATATATCTAAAAAAAGGCTTTTTTAAAGGGCTATTCCAGTTATTATTATTATTATTATTATTATTGTTAAAGGGTTTTTAAGCCTTTTTTTAAAAAAACAAAAAACTGCGATTTATAGTCCGAAAAATACGGTAAACAACCTCAAAGTGCTACAGTGTATTAAAAAAAATCAAAATAAAAAGATTTAAAAAAATAAATAAAACTAGAGCGCAATTTTGAGTTTTGGGGTTCGGTTTTTTTATGAGTTGCAATTTCCGCCAGTCCTGATGTGTGTAAAAAGTTTGGTGAGTTTTGACGTATTTTAAGGGGGTAAAATTACAGCTCAAAGAGGCAAAAATGAGTGTTTTTAGTCATTTTTTGTGTTGAAGGGGAAATTGCCAACTTCCTGTGGATTTTTGCTGAAGGATGTTAAATTATGAATTGTAGGTCTAAGTGAGACCTACATACAGGTTTTTGTTTCATGTCTCTACGACGTTCCGAGTGGGAGTTACGGGCAGTTTGTTTTTGTTTTTTTTCCTAGGGGGCGCTAGAGCGCAGTTTTGATTTTTGGGGTTTGGTTTTTTTACTAAAGTGTTGTGTCACAGTTTTTCTATGTGTGTGTAAAATTTGGTGAGTTTTGAAGCATGTTAAGGGGGGAATAATAATAAAGAAAGAATAATAATAATAATAATAATAAAACCTTACAATTTCAATAGTGTCCTTTGACCCTGTACAAAGGACTCCCTGTGGGAGTCCTTTATACAGGGTACATGCGGACCCTAATAAAAACTAGAACAGCCTAATAGCTAGAACTAGTATGCATATATCTAAAAAAGGCTTTTTTAAAGGGCTATTCCAGTTATTATTATTATTATTATTATTGTTAAAGGGTTTTTAAGCCTTTTTTAAAAATTAAAAAAAACTGCGATTTATAGTCCGAAAAATACGGTAAACAACCTCAAAGTGCTACAGTGTATTAAAAAAAATCAAAATAAAAAGATTTTAAAAAATAAATAAAACTAGAGCGCAATTTTGAGTTTTGGGGTTCGGTTTTTTTATGAGTTGCAATTTCCGCCAGTCCTGATGTGTGTAAAAAGTTTGGTGAGTTTTGAAGTATTTTAAGGGGGTAAAATTACAGCTCAAAGAGGCAAAAATGAGTGTTTTTAGTCATTTTTTGTGTTGAAGGGGAAATTGCCAACTTCCTGTGGATTTTTGCTGAAGGATGTTAAATTATGAATTGTAGGTCTAAGTGAGACCTACATACAGGTTTTTGTTTCATGTCTCTACGACCTTCCTAGTGGGAGTTACAGGCAGTTTGTTTTTGTTTTTTTTCCTAGGGGGCGCTAGAGCGCAGTTTTGATTTTTGGGGTTTGGTTTTTTTACTAAAGTGTTGTGTCACAGTTTTTCTATGTGTGTGTAAAATTTGGTGAGTTTTGAAACATGTTAAGGGGGGAATAATAATAAAGAAAGAATAATAATAATAATAATAAAACCTTACAATTTCAATATTGTCCTTTGTCCCTGTACAAAGGACTCCCTGTGGGAGTCCTTTGTACAGGGTACATGCGGACCCTAATAAAAACTAGAACAGCCTAATAGCTAGAACTAGTATGCATATATCTAAAAAAAGGCTTTTTTAAAGGGCTATTCCAGTTATTATTATTATTATTATTATTATTGTTAAAGGGTTTTTAAGCCTTTTTTTAAAAAAACAAAAAACTGCGATTTATAGTCCGAAAAATACGGTAAACAACCTCAAAGTGCTACAGTGTATTAAAAAAAATCAAAATAAAAAGATTTAAAAAAATAAATAAAACTAGAGCGCAATTTTGAGTTTTGGGGTTCGGTTTTTTTATGAGTTGCAATTTCCGCCAGTCCTGATGTGTGTAAAAAGTTTGGTGAGTTTTGACGTATTTTAAGGGGGTAAAATTACAGCTCAAAGAGGCAAAAATGAGTGTTTTTAGTCATTTTTTGTGTTGAAGGGGAAATTGCCAACTTCCTGTGGATTTTTGCTGAAGGATGTTAAATTATGAATTGTAGGTCTAAGTGAGACCTACATACAGGTTTTTGTTTCATGTCTCTACGACGTTCCGAGTGGGAGTTACGGGCAGTTTGTTTTTGTTTTTTTTCCTAGGGGGCGCTAGAGCGCAGTTTTGATTTTTGGGGTTTGGTTTTTTTACTAAAGTGTTGTGTCACAGTTTTTCTATGTGTGTGTAAAATTTGGTGAGTTTTGAAGCATGTTAAGGGGGGAATAATAATAAAGAAAGAATAATAATAATAATAATAATAAAACCTTACAATTTCAATAGTGTCCTTTGACCCTGTACAAAGGACTCCCTGTGGGAGTCCTTTATACAGGGTACATGCGGACCCTAATAAAAACTAGAACAGCCTAATAGCTAGAACTAGTATGCATATATCTAAAAAAGGCTTTTTTAAAGGGCTATTCCAGTTATTATTATTATTATTATTATTGTTAAAGGGTTTTTAAGCCTTTTTTAAAAATTAAAAAAAACTGCGATTTATAGTCCGAAAAATACGGTAAACAACCTCAAAGTGCTACAGTGTATTAAAAAAAATCAAAATAAAAAGATTTTAAAAAATAAATAAAACTAGAGCGCAATTTTGAGTTTTGGGGTTCGGTTTTTTTATGAGTTGCAATTTCCGCCAGTCCTGATGTGTGTAAAAAGTTTGGTGAGTTTTGAAGTATTTTAAGGGGGTAAAATTACAGCTCAAAGAGGCAAAAATGAGTGTTTTTAGTCATTTTTTGTGTTGAAGGGGAAATTGCCAACTTCCTGTGGATTTTTGCTGAAGGATGTTAAATTATGAATTGTAGGTCTAAGTGAGACCTACATACAGGTTTTTGTTTCATGTCTCTACGACCTTCCTAGTGGGAGTTACAGGCAGTTTGTTTTTGTTTTTTTTCCTAGGGGGCGCTAGAGCGCAGTTTTGATTTTTGGGGTTTGGTTTTTTTACTAAAGTGTTGTGTCACAGTTTTTCTATGTGTGTGTAAAATTTGGTGAGTTTTGAAACATGTTAAGGGGGGAATAATAATAAAGAAAGAATAATAATAATAATAATAAAACCTTACAATTTCAATATTGTCCTTTGTCCCTGTACAAAGGACTCCCTGTGGGAGTCCTTTGTACAGGGTACATGCGGACCCTAATAAAAACTAGAACAGCCTAATAGCTAGAACTAGTATGCATATATCTAAAAAAAGGCTTTTTTAAAGGGCTATTCCAGTTATTATTATTATTATTATTATTATTGTTAAAGGGTTTTTAAGCCTTTTTTTAAAAAAACAAAAAACTGCGATTTATAGTCCGAAAAATACGGTAAACAACCTCAAAGTGCTACAGTGTATTAAAAAAAATCAAAATAAAAAGATTTAAAAAAATAAATAAAACTAGAGCGCAATTTTGAGTTTTGGGGTTCGGTTTTTTTATGAGTTGCAATTTCCGCCAGTCCTGATGTGTGTAAAAAGTTTGGTGAGTTTTGACGTATTTTAAGGGGGTAAAATTACAGCTCAAAGAGGCAAAAATGAGTGTTTTTAGTCATTTTTTGTGTTGAAGGGGAAATTGCCAACTTCCTGTGGATTTTTGCTGAAGGATGTTAAATTATGAATTGTAGGTCTAAGTGAGACCTACATACAGGTTTTTGTTTCATGTCTCTACGACGTTCCGAGTGGGAGTTACGGGCAGTTTGTTTTTGTTTTTTTTCCTAGGGGGCGCTAGAGCGCAGTTTTGATTTTTGGGGTTTGGTTTTTTTACTAAAGTGTTGTGTCACAGTTTTTCTATGTGTGTGTAAAATTTGGTGAGTTTTGAAGCATGTTAAGGGGGGAATAATAATAAAGAAAGAATAATAATAATAATAATAATAAAACCTTACAATTTCAATAGTGTCCTTTGACCCTGTACAAAGGACTCCCTGTGGGAGTCCTTTGTACAGGGTACATGCGGACCCTAATAAAAACTAGAACAGCCTAATAGCTAGAACTAGTATGCATATATCTAAAAAAGGCTTTTTTAAAGGGCTATTCCAGTTATTATTATTATTATTATTATTATTGTTAAAGGGTTTTTAAGCCTTTTTAAAAAAAAAAAAAAACTGCGATTTATAGTCCGAAAAATACGGTAGACAACCTCAAAGTGCTACAGTGTATTAAAAAAAATCAAAATAAAAAGATTTTAAAAAATAAATAAAACTAGAGCGCAATTTTGAGTTTTGGGGTTCGGTTTTTTTATGAGTTGCAATTTCCGCCAGTCCTGATGTGTGTAAAAAGTTTGGTGAGTTTTGACGTATTTTAAGGGGGTAAAATTACAGCTCAAAGAGGCAAAAATTAGTGTTTTTAGTAATTTTTTGTGTTGAAGGGGAAATTGCCAACTTCCTGTGGATTTTCGCTGAAGGATGTTAAATTATGAATTGTAGGTCTAAGTGAGACCTACATACAGGTTTTTGTTTCATGTCTCTACGACCTTCCGAGTGGGAGTTACAGGCTGTTTGTTTTTGTTTTTTTCCTAGGGGGCGCTAGAGCGCAGTTTTGATTTTTGGGGTTTGGTTTTTTACTTAAGTGTTGTGTCACAGTTTTTCTATGTGTGTGTAAAATTTGGTGAGTTTTGAAGCATGTTAAGGGGGGAATAATAATAAAGAAAGAATAATAATAATAAAACCTTACAATTTCAATAGTGTCCTTTGTCCCTGTACAAAGGACAGTGGGAGTCCTTTATACAGGGTACATGCGGACCCTAATAAAAACTAGAACAGCCTAATAGCTAGAACTAGTATGCATATATCTAAAAAAGGCTTTTTTAAAGGGCTATTCCAGTTATTATTATTATTATTATTATTGTTAAAGGGTTTTTAAGCCTTTTTAAAAAAAAAAAAAAACTGCGATTTATAGTCCGAAAAATACGGTAAACAACCTCAAAGTGCTACAGTGTATTAAAAAAAATCAAAATAAAAAGATTTTAAAAAATAAATAAAACTAGAGCGCAATTTTGAGTTTTGGGGTTCGGTTTTTTTATGAGTTGCAATTTCCGCCAGTCCTGATGTGTGTAAAAAGTTTGGTGAGTTTTGACGTATTTTAAGGGGGTAAAATTACAGCTCAAAGAGGCAAAAATTAGTGTTTTTAGTAATTTTTTGTGTTGAAGGGGAAATTGCCAACTTCCTGTGGATTTTCGCTGAAGGATGTTAAATTATGAATTGTAGGTCTAAGTGAGACCTACATACAGGTTTTTGTTTCATGTCTCTACGACCTTCCTAGTGGGAGTTACGGGCTGTTTGTTTTTGTTTTTTTTCCTAGGGGGCGCTAGAGCGCAGTTTTGATTTTTGGGGTTTGGTTTTTTTACTAAAGTGTTGTGTCACAGTTTTTCTATGTGTGTGAGTTTTGAAGCATGTTAAGGGGGGAATAATAATAAAGAAAGAATAATAATAATAAAACCTTACAATTTCAATAGTGTCCTTTGTCCCTGTACAAAGGACTCCCTGTGGGAGTCCTTTATACAGGGTACATGCGGACCCTAATAAAAACTAGAACAGCCTAATAGCTAGAACTAGTATGCATATATCTAAAAAAGGTTTTTTTAAAGGGCTATTCCACTTATTATTATTATTATTAATATTGTTAAAGGGTTTTTAAGCCTTTTTTAAAAGCATCCACAGTCTGTGGTGCCCTCAGGTGGTCAGGGAGAGCGTTCCACAGACTGAAAGCCCGGTCTCCCATTGTTCGTATAGTAGGTGCTCCAATCACTCTATCACAAAAAAATAAGAGTTGTAGAAATGATCGGAAACTCAAGACAGCCATGACATGATGTTCTTTACACGTGTATGTACACTTTTGACCACCACTGTAAGCCGTTCATTCCAGTCGTCTAACTCCTGCTTTAATTGCTGTCACTGACTCAGCAACTATTCGTGCTGCACATGCCTTTCTAGCCCAAAGCCCTGTGCTATATGTGCCCTCCATTCATGTGTGTTTGTCGGTTTTTAAAGCCTTCTCAGCTTCTATAATCAGACTCTGGTTTGGTCGGGCGTGTAATTTAGCCCCAGACAGACAGACTTCCTCCAGTTCCTCGCCCGGCTGGCCCGAGCTATAGCGAGCTGCCGCCGCCACATTTCATATATTCTGTGTCTCCCCCGGTGATAAACCATCGACACACTCGTGTGGATCCAGCAGCCGGTAGGTAGATGGTGTAGTGCAGGACCCCCTGTGGGGATGTGAGGAGTGAGGAAATACTCTGAGATATGTATAGAGGGAATGTCTAAGTGTGTGTGTGTATTGTTCTTACAGTTTATGTACAGTACAGGCCAAAAGTTTGGACCCACCTTCTCTTTCAATCTTTATTTTCATGACTATTTACATTGTAGATTGTCACATCAAAACTATGAATGGAGTTATGTATGAAATAACTGATGTTTTATATTCTAGTTTCTTCAAAATAGCCACCCTTTGCTCTGATTACCGCTTTGCACACTCTTGGCATTCTCTTCATGAGCTTCGAGAGGTAGTCACCTGAAAGGGTTTTCACTTGGGTAGAAAATGGATGGCTGGATAAATAAATAAATGTAAACAATGGTAACATTTATTAGGTCAACTGTATTTAAATATTTGAAGTTTTATCCATCCATTTTCTACCGCTTGGCCCTCTCTGGGTCGCGGGGGGTGCCGGAGCCTATCCCACCTCATCACAGGGCCATTTTATCATCAATCAAAACTATCAAGCAGCTAAAATGCGCCAAACATTGATAAGTGTGGAGAAAGTTGTTTGCATTTTCCCATCTTGCATTGTAATGAATTTAAATGGGTTTCATTTTGAATTTTTTATGGTGCTTGGACATTTTTTTTTTTGTACAATAACCACAAAGTTCAGTGTTATGTGTTATGTAACCATGTGTGTTGACTTTTTGTGTTGGTTGCAATTATTTATTTATTTTTGCGCCATGACTAGGGAAGGTTGTTTGGATTGGGTAATGTAAGTAAATGCAGTTTTGTAGCGACTTCCAACACATTGTTTAGTCATCCATCCATCCATTTTCTACCGCTTGTCCCTCTCGGGGTGAGGGGGGGTGCTGGAGCCTATCCCAGCTTCATTCGGGCGGAAGGCGGCGTACACCCTGGACAAGTCGCCACCTCATCACAGGGCCATTTTATTATCATTCAAAAATATCCATCCATCCATCCATTTTCTACCGCTAGTCCCTTTTGAGGTCGCGGGGGGGTGCCGGAGCCTAACCCAGCTGCACTGGGGCGGAAGGCGGGGTACACCCTGGACAAGTCGCCACCTCATCACAGGGCCATTTTATCATCAATCAAAACTATCAAGCAGCTAAAATGCGCCAAACATTGATAAGTGTGGAGAAAGTAGTTTGCATTTTCCCATCTTGCATTGTAATGGATTTAAATGGGTTTCACTTTGAATTTTTTATGGCGCTTGGACATTTTTTTTTGTACAATAACCACAAAGTTCAGTATTATGTGTTATGTAACCATGTGTGTTGACTTTTTGTGTTGGTTGCAATTTTTTTTATTTTTTTTTTGCGCCATGACTAGGTAAGGTTGTTTGGATTGGGTAATGTAAGTGAATGCAGTTTTTTATCGACTTCCAACACATTGTTTAGTCATCCATCCATCCATTTTCTACCGCTTGTCCCTCTCGGGGTGAGGGGGGGTGCTGGAGCCTATCCCAGCTCCATTCGGGCGGAAGGCGCCGTACACCCTGGACAAGTCGCCACCTCATCACAGGGCCATTTTATTATCATTCAAAAATATCCATCCATCCATCCATTTTCTACCGCTAGTCCCTTTTGGGGTTGCGGGGGGGTGCCGGAGCCTAACCCAGCTGCACTGGGGCGGAAGGTGGTGTACACCCTGGACAAGTCGCCACCTCATCACAGGGCCATTATATCATCAATCAAAAATATCAAGCAGCTAAAATGCGCCAAACATTGATAAGTGTGGAGAAAGTAGTTTGCATTTTCCCATCTTGCATTGTAATGGATTTAAATGGGTTTCATTTTGAATTTTTTATGGCGCTTGGACATTTTTTTTTGTACAATAACCACAAAGTTCAGTATTATGTGTTATGTAACCATCTGTGTTGACTTTTTGTGTTGGTTGCAATTTTTTTTTTTTTTTTTTTGCGCCATGACTAGGGAAGGTTGTTTGGATTGGGTAATGTAAGTAAATGCAGTTTTGTAGCGACTTCCAACACATTGTTTAGTCATCCATCCATCCATTCATCCATCCATTTTCTACCGCTTGTCCCTCTCGGGGTGACGGTGGTGCTGGAGCCTATCCCAGCTCCATTCGGGCGGAAGGCGGCGTACACCCTGGACAAGTCGCCACCTCATCACAGGGCCATTTTATCATCAATCAAAAATATCAAGCAGCTAAAATGCGCCAAACATTGATAAGTGTGTAGAAAGTTGTTTGCATTTTCTCATCTTGCATTGTAATGGATTTAAATGGGTTTCATTTTGAATTTTTTATGGTGCTTGGACATTTTTTTTTTGTACAATAACCACAAAGTTCAATGTTATGTGTTATGTAACCATGTGTGTTGACTTTTTGTGTTGGTTGCAATTTTTTATTTATTTATTTTTTTAAAGTAGTTTGCATTTTCCCATCTTGCATTGTAATGGTTTTAAATGGGTTTCATTTTGAATTTTTTATGGCGCTTGGACATTTTTTTTTTGTACAATAACCACAAAGTTCAGTGTTATGTGTTATGTAACCATGTGTGTTGACTTTTTGTGTTGGTTGCAATTTTTTTTTTTTTTTTTTGCGCCATGACTAGGGAAGGTTGTTTGGATTGGGTAATGTAAGTAAATGCAGTTTTGTAGCGACTTCCAACACATTGTTTAGTCATCCATCCATCCATTTTCTACCGCTTGTCCCTCTCGGGGTGAGGGGGGGTGCTGGAGCCTATCCCAGCTCCATTCGGGCGGAAGGCGGCGTACACCCTGGACAAGTCGCCACCTCATCACAGGGCCATTTTATTATCATTTAAAACTATCCATCCATCCATCCATTTTCTACCGCTTGTCCCTCTCGGGGTCGCGGGGGGGGGGGGGGGGGGGGGTGCCGGAGCCTATCCCAGCTGCACTGGGGCGGAAGGCGGCGTACACCCTGGCCCTGGACAAGTCGCCACCTCATCACAGGACCATTTTATTATCATTCAAAAATATCCATCCATCCATTTTCTACCGCTTGTCCCTCTCGGGGTCACGGGGGTGCTGGAGCCTATCCCAGCTGCACTGGGGCGGAAGGGGGGGGTACACCCTGGACAAGTCGCCACCTCATCGCAGGGCCATTTTATCATAAATCAAAAATATAAAGCAGCTAAAATGTGCCAATTATTGATAAGTGTGGAGAAAGTTGTTTGCATTTTCCCATCTTTCATTGTAATTGGGTGTAATTTTGATTTTTTTATGCTGCTTGGACATATTTTAGCCACAAAGTTCAGTATTATGTGTGACCATGTGCGTTGACTTTTTGTGTTGGTTGCATTTTTTTATTAATTTTTTTGTGCCATGACTAGGGAAGGTTGTTTGGATTGGGTAATGGAAGTAAATGCTGTTTTGTAGCGACTTCCAACACATTGTTTAGTCATTTAAACTGAATTTGTAAAATAAAATAAAAAGTGTTTGGACATCTTTTTTTTTTCTTCAAATTAAAGTGAAATAAATATTTACATGCTAATTTAAAATTCACTATAAAATGCATGTAAACGGAAATCTGTTCCAGAGTCAAACTGATGCTCTCATAAAACTAAACATGCAATGTTTATTGTAACTTTTTATAAAGAAGTGGTAGTTTTAACCTCCAAAGGCTTAGTGGCCACATGTGTGGACAGCACCTTTTAACCTCTTATTTCCAAAAGTGTGTACACTACTGAATTGGGGTCTTATGGCCACTTATGTGGACACTTATACTGCCATCTGGTGGTGTCAGAACAGTATAACATACAATGGAATTTGAAAAAAAAAAAGTGTAAAAATAAAAATGTGTATGTCACTACACATGAAGTACACGTTTGTGTACTTATGGACTAAGTACATCATATCAAAATATGATTCTTAGTTTTTATTCTAATTAGGGTCCAATAAGCCCAAATAGCAAAGAGACATAAAAAAAACATGTAAACAAACAGCTTGGGCCTTAAGAGGTTAAGACATTAAAACAATAAAAGGCATAATGCCAATGTTATTACTTGTCAAATAAGTTAAACACTGCAAAAAATACAAGTAAAAGATTACAACACTGTACATTAACATAGATAACAGGAATGCCCTCTCACTTTACTGTATGTGATCATTCACTGGATATTATTTTTGCACACCTTCAGTGACAATCTACAATGTAAATAGTCGTGGAAATAAAGAAAAGGCGTTGAATGAGAAGTAGTGTATGTAATGTATGTTATTGAACTTTTTCAGGTCACCATGGTGTGTCAGAAGTACGAGGACAAGATGAAAGGTCTGATCCCGGCTGAGTTAAGACAGGAACTGGAGGATACCATCACCTCACTCAAATATCAGGTATCTACATCCAAGATAGGAAAATGATATGATAAAGTTTAGTTTTCACTATAGATGTCCGATAATGGCTTTTTTGCCGATATCCGATTTTCCAATATTGTCCAACTCTTAATTACCGATTCCGATATCAAGCGATACCGATATATACAGTGGTGGAATGAACACATTATTATGCCTAATTTTGTTGTGATGCCCCGCTGGATGCATTAAACAATGTAACAAGGTTTTCCAAAATAAATCAACTCAAGTTATGGAAAAAAAATACCTTGAGGAGGTTGAGGTGGGTGGGGTTGGGGGGCGGGGGGGGGGGGGGTGTATATTGTAGCGTCCCGGAAGAGTTAGTGCTGCAAGGGCTTCTGGGTATTTGTTTTGTTGTGTTTATGTTGTGCTACGGTGCGGATGTTCTCCCGAAATGTGTTTGTCGTTCTTGTTTGGTGTGGGTTCACATATTTGTAACAGTGTTAAAGTTGTTTATACGGTCACCCTCAGTGTGACCTGTATGGCTGTTGACCAACTATGCGTTGCATTCACTTGTGTGTGTGAAAAGCCGTAGATATTATGTGACTGGGCCGGCACGCAAAGGCAGAACTGAAGGATAGGCAAAAAAAAGTGCAGTTCCCCTTTAAGGTGTGTACAAAACTCGGTGTGAACACGACAACAAACATAACGTTACAGTGGTTGTTTTGTAGACATTAAGCTGTGTGAGAAATTTCAAGCCACTCTCATATATGGGGTCATACATTTTGACCAAAGAACCAGCATTACATGTTATGTAGACCACAAGGTCGTGTTTAAAATGTAGGGGGGAAAAAATCATAATATGCGCCTTATAATCCGCTGCGCCTTATGGTCTGAAAAATTGTAGTTAGAATGCATAAAAAAAATTAAAATGTGTTTTTGTCTTATATAATGTTTGTGAAAGATAGGCAAAATTAGAGAAAAAAGTGCAGTTCCCCTTTAAGGTGTGTACAAAACTTGGTGTTAACACGACAAGAAACATAACGTTACAATGGCTGTGTGAGAAATTTCAAGCCACTCTCATATATGGGGTCATACATTTTGACCAAAGAACCAGCATTACATGTTATGTAGACCACAAGGTCGTGTTTTTAAATGTAGGGGGAAAAAATCATAATATGCGCCTTATAATCCGCTGCACCTTATGGTCTGAAAAATTGTAGTTAAAAAAAATTCAAACATATGTGTGCTTGTCTTACATAACGATTGTGAAGGATAGGCCAACAAAAAAAAACAGTGCAGTTCCCCTTTAAGGTGTGTACAAAACTTGGTGTTAACGCGACAACAAACATAATGTAATTGGTTTGTACAGCACATTAAGCTGTGTGAGAAATTTCAAGCCACTCTCATATATGGGGTCATACATTTTGACCAAAGAACCACCATTACATGTTATGTAGACCACAAGGTCGTGTTTTAAATGCAGGGGGGAAAAATCATAATATGCGCCTTATAATCCGCTGCACCTTATGGTCTGAAAAATTGTAGTTAGAATGCATTAAAAACAATTAAAATGTGTTTTTGTCTTACATAATAATTGTAAAAGATAGGCAAAATGAAAGAAAAAAGTGCAGTTCCCCTTAAGGTGTGCACAAAACTTGGTGTTAAAACAACAAAAACATAACGTTACAGTGGTTGTTTTGTAGACATTAAGCTGTGTGAGAAATTTCAAGCCACTCTCATATATGGGGTCATACTTTTTGACTAAATAACCAGCATTACATGTTATGTAGA
Source organism: Entelurus aequoreus (assembly GCF_033978785.1). Taxonomy (NCBI): domain Eukaryota; kingdom Metazoa; phylum Chordata; class Actinopteri; order Syngnathiformes; family Syngnathidae; genus Entelurus; species Entelurus aequoreus. The sequence goes on from NC_084755.1 coordinate 2,135,806, forward strand.
CCACAAAGTCGTGTTTTAAATGAAGGGGGGGAAAAAAATCATAATATGCGCCTTATAATCCGCTGCTTCTTATGGTCTGAAAAATTGTAGTTAGAATGCATAAAAAAAATGTTAATGTGTTTTTGTCTTATATAATGATTGTGAAAGATAGGCAAAACGAAAGAAAAAAGTGCAGTTCCCCTTTAAGGTGTGTACAAAACTCGGTGTTAACACGACAACAAACGTAATGTTACAGTGGCTGTGTGAGAAATTTCAAGCCACTCTCATATATGGGGTCATACATTTTGACCAAAGAACCAGCATTACATGTTATGTGTGAAGTGTGAAGTGAAGTGAATTACATTTATATAGCGCTTTTTCTCAAGTGACTCAAAGCGCTTTACATAGTGAAACCCAATATCTAAGTTACATTTAAACCAGTGTGGGTGGCACTGGGAGCAGGTGGGTAAAGTGTCTTGCCCAAGGACACAACGGCAGTGACTAGGATGGCGGAAGCGGGGATCGAACCTGCAACCCTCAAGTTGCTGGCACGGCCACTCTACCAACCGAGCTATACCGCCCCAAACCACAAGGTCGTGTTTTAAATGAAGGGGGGAAAAAAATCATAATATGCGCCTTATAATCCGCTGCGCCTTATGGTCTGAAAAATTGTAGTTAAAAAAAATTCAAACATATGTGTGCTTGTCTTACATAATGATTGTGAAAGATAGGCAAAAATGAAAGACAAACGTTACAGTGGTTGTTTTGTACAGCACATTAAAGCTGTGTGAGAAATTTCAAGCCAATGTCTTTTAAGGTTTAATTACAACAGCAGACAACATTTTAGCTCACACAAGACTGTAAAAGCTTTTAACTTGCTGTGGGCACCAGTCAACACTCACAGGCAGCGCTCACATTTAACAGTCATTTGCATGCATTTGCAGCTGGCAGCGTGCTTCACACACACACACACACACACACACACACACTCACACACACACACACACACACACACACACACACACACACACACACACACACACACACACACACACACACACACACACACACACACACACACACACTGACATAATTACACCCAAAACAGGCACAGGCATGTCAGCACAAATCTCTTAATAAAAGGCAATAAAAGCCTTTCATGTTGGGAGAATTTACATAATATGAATGAAGGCAGCCTTGTGTGCGCTTTTCTTTCGGCTGTGTCGTTAACCCTTTGCCTGCTAATTCCGTGTGCCAATCTCGGCTCTCGCTACTTTTAAAACAATATTAAAAAAATGTATTTTGTAATCCTACTTAGGTCCATTTGCAAAATGTCACATTATTAGTAAAAAAATATGAACTAGCATGCAAAAAAAAATACTGCATTCTACCTTTGTTGTTTTGTTTTTACTGTAAAGTATATTTAAAATGGATTTTAAATGACCAGATAGTTTATACACGTATTGTGACTCAAGTAAAGTTAAATTGAAGTCGTTGTATTTTATTTGAGTACATTTTCTTAGTCCGCTGGTTTTTTTTTTTTTTCCAAATTTTCTAAATAATTTTGCAAAAAATTTAATTTGTGCTCTAATTTTTAAATGGATTTATTTCCTAAATGTAAATGTTTAACTATAAATAAAAAAAACATGCATTCAGGTAAATTATAAAATAAGAATAAAACATATGTGATAGAATAGAATAGAGCGCATGACAACAATACAGGTGGCTACCTCATTAAGGTGCAGTGGAAATACAAGACAATAATAATAATAATAAAAATAACAATAATAATAATAATAATATAATATTATTTAAAAATATATAAAAGTAAACAATGGTAAAATTTATTGAGTAAACTGTATTTAAATATGTCAAGTTTTATCCATCCATCCATCCATTTTCTTCCACTTGTCCCTCTCGGGGGTCACAGGGGTGCTGGAGCCTATCCCAGCTGCACTCGGGCGGAAGGCGCGGTACACCCTGGACAAGTCGCCACCTCATCACAGGGCCATTTTATCATCAATAAAAAATATAAAGCAGCTAAAATGCGCCAAAATTTGCATTTTCCCATCTTGCATTGTAATGGATTTAATTGGGTGTAATTTAGAATTTTTTATAGTGCTTAGATTTATAATTTTTTTTGGTACAATATCCACAAAGTTCAGTGTTATGTGTTAGGATGTTATGTTGACTTTTTGTGTTGGTTGCAATTTAAAAAAATTTTGCGCCATGACTAGGGAAGGTTGTTTGGATTGGGTAATGTAAGTAAACGCTGTGTTGTAGTGACTTCCAACACATTGTTTAGTCATTTAAACGGAATTCGTTAAAATATAATTAAACTGTTTCAATCAATCAATGTTTATTTATATAGCCCTAAATCACAAGTGTCTCAAAGGGCTGTACAAGCCACAACGACATCCTCGGTACAGAGCCCACATACGGGCAAGGAAAAACTCACCCCAGTGGGACGTCGGCGAATGACTATGAGAAACCTTGGAGAGGACCGCATATGTGGGTAACCCCCCCCCTCTAGGGGACATAATATTTTTTTTCTTCAAATTAAAACAAAATAAATATTTGCATGCTCATTTATAATTCACTATAAAAATGTACAGTGGAAATAATGGAAATAATCTGTTCCAGGGTCAAACTTTTTAAAAAGAAGTGGTAGTTTTAAGACATAAAAACAACAAAAGGCATAATGCCAACGATTTGAGTGACTTTAAACACATTAGTACTTGTCACACAAGTGTAAAAATAAGTTAACTATTGCAAATTCATTAAAAAAAAACTGTTTGGACATTTTTTTTTTCTTCAAATTAAAACAAAATAAATATTTACCTGCTAATGTATAATTAACTATAAAATGTATGTCAATGGAAATAATCTGTTCCAGGGTCAAACTTCTGCTCTCATCATTTTTGCGTCATGACTAGGGAAGGTTGTTTGGATTAGGTAATGTAAGTAAATGCTGTTTTGTAGTGACTTCCAACACATTGTTTAGTCATTTAAACTGAATTTGTGAAGAAGAAAAAAAAGTGTTTGGACATAATTATTTTTTTCTTCAAATAAAATAAAACACATATATACATGCTAATTTATAATTCACTATGTAAATGGAAAATAATCTGTTCCAGGGTCAAACTTCTGCTCTCATAAGACTAAACAGGCAATGTTTCATGTAACTTTTTAAAAAGAAGTGGTAGTTTTAAGACATAAAAACAATAAAAGGCATAATGCCAACGATTGGAGTGACTTTAAACACGTTATTACTTGTCACACAAGAGTAAAAATAAGTTAACTACTACAAATTCGTGAAAAAAAAATTGTTTGGACATTTTTTTTTCTTCTTCAAATTAAAACAAAATAAATATTTACATGCTAATTTATAATTCACTATAAAATGTATGTAAATGGAAATAATCTGTTCCAGGGTCAAACTTCTGCTCTCATAAAACATTTTTTTTTGCGTCATGACTAGGGAAGGTTGTTTGGATTGGGTAATGTAAGTAAATGCTGTTTTGTAGTGACTTCCAACACATTGTTTAGTCATTTAAACTGAATTTGTGAAGAAGAAGAAAAAAGTGTTTGTGTTTGGACATAATTATTTTTTTCTTCAAATAAAATAAAATACATATATACATGCTAATTTATAATTCACTATGTAAATGGAAAAAAATCTGTTCCAGGGTCAAACTTCTGCTCTCATAAGACTAAACAGGCAATGTTTCATGTAACTTTTTAAAAAGAAGTGGTAGTTTTAAGACATAAAAACAATAAAAGGCATAATGCCAACGATTTGAGTGACTTTAAACACATTAGTACTTGTCACACAAGTGTAAAAATAAGTTAACCACTGCAAATTAGTTAAAAAAAAAAAAAAAACTGTTTGGACAATTTTTTTTTCTTCAAATTAAAACAAAAGAAATATTTACATGCTATTTTATAATTCACTATAAAATGTATGCAAATGGAAATAATCTGTTCCAGGGTCAAACTTCTGCTCTCATAAAACTAAACAGAAAAGGAAAGTGGTAGTTTTAAGACAAAAAAAACAATAAAAGGCATAATGCCAACGATTTGAGTGACTTTAAACACGTTATTACTAGTAACACAAGTGTAAAAATAAGTTAACCACTGCAAATTCGTTAAAAAAAACCTGTTTGGACATAAAAAAAAATTTCTTCAAATTAAAACAAAATAAATATTTACATGCTAATTTATAATTCACTATAAAATGTATGTCAATGGAAATAATCTGTTCCAGGGTCAAACTTCTGCTCTCATAAAACTTTTTTTTTTGCGTCATGACTAGGGAAGGTTGTTTGGATTGGGTAATGTAAGTAAATGCTGTTTTGTAGTGACTTCCAACACATTGTTTAGTCATTTAAACTGAATTTGTGAAGAAATGCCAACGATTGGAGTGACTTTAAACACATTACTTGTCACACATGTGTAAAAATAAGTTAACCACTGCAAATTCGTTAAAAAAAACAAAAAAAAACTGTTTGGACATTAAAAAAATAATATTCTAATTAAAACAAAATGAATATTTACATGCTAATTTATAATTCACTATAAAATTTATATAAATGGCAATAATCTGTTCCAGGGTCAAACTTCTGCTCTCATAAAACTAAACAGGCAATGTTTAATGTAACTTTTTAAAAAGAAGTGGTAGTTTTAAGACATAAAAACAATAAAAGGCATAATGCCAATGATTGGAGTGACTTTAAACACATTACTTGTCACACAAGTGTAAAAATAAGTTAACCACTGCCAAACATAGAAGATTAAAACACTGTACATCAACATAGATAACAGCAATGCCCTCTCACTTCACTACCATATGTGATCACTCACTGAATATTATTTTTGCACACAAAAAAAGCCAAAGAAAAAGCAGCGTAACCTGTATTGTGGCCCCGGTGTGAAGTTCCTGCGTGCAGGCTTTCAAACACACCAGTTTCGAACCACATCAGAGACATACTTTCCCTAAATTGAGAATGGTGCAAACCACAGCGGCGCTCCGCTCCGTGCCTCTGGTGTTTTTCGGAGCGGCTTGCCAAACTTAATGCTAGATCTTTCCGAAAGTCCTCCGCCCGTGCCCCAGACAGGAATGTCACGCGGCGTTCCAGCACGAACAATACAGATTCTTTAGGAGGCACACGAGCTGAGTAAATGTAGATGTGGTTTATTTTCACTTTAGCCAGACACTTCATAAATAAACTCCCGCTTTGTGGCCAAACAAAAGAATGGTATGTAGCGTCCTAACCTCAGCTAATCTTCACTCTCCCCCCCATGTGCCTTAACCCCTCTGCCCTCATCTCATGACCCCCTACCCTTCTGTCCCGACCCCCCCTGGACCCCACAACCCAGTCTTTCATGCACTCTTTCCCCGACTTCGCGTTTCTCCACAAAAAGCACAGCTCTTGGAAATCCTTTCAGGTTTAATATCAGGTGTGTGTGTTCATGTCTCAGGTGGATTTCCTTCAGAGGCGAGCCTCGGCCTTGCAGGAAGACCTGGACGCATGTCGCAGAAAGAGGTTAGTGATCATTACTTTCTACCTGGAGCTCTTAAGTGCCTATGAGGTCATACAATTCAGAATTAGGCCCCATTTACACTAAGCCGGATAAGGTTATCCAGGGTGAATAGAATAGAAAGTACTTTATTGATCCCTGGGGGAAATTCAGCACCACAGTTCGCTCACAATAGACAATAAACATTTAGGTATTCTTTACATGTGAATAATATAAATACAGTCTATTATACAGCATTATTCACATGTGAATAATATAAATACAGTCTATTATACAGCATTATTCACATGTGAATAATATAAATACAGTCTATTATAAAGCATTATTCACATGTGAATAATATAAATACAGTCTATTATACAGCATTATTCACATGTGAATAATATAAATACAGTCTATTTTACAGCATTATTCACATGTGAATAATATAAATACAGTCTATTATACAGCATTATTCACATGTGAATAATATAAATACAGTTTATTATACAGCATTATTCACATGTGAATAATATAAATACAGTCTATTATAAAGCATTATTCACAGGTGAATAGTATAAATACAGTCTATTATACAGCATTATTCACATGTGAATAATATAAATACAGTCTATTATACAGCATTATTCACATGTGAGTAATATAAATACAGTCTATTATAAAGCATTATTCACAGGTGAATAATATAAATACAGTCTATTATACAGAATTATTCACATGTGAATAACATAAATACAATCTATTATACAGCATTATTCACATGTGAATAACATAAATACAATCTATTATACAGCATTATTCACATGTGAATAATATAAATACAGTTTATTATACAGCATTATTCACATGTGAATAATATAAATACAGTCTATTATAAAGCATTATTCACAGGTGAATAGTATAAATACAGTCTATTATACAGCATTATTCACATGTGAATAATATAAATACAGTCTATTATACAGCATTATTCACATGTGAGTAATATAAATACAGTCTATTATAAAGCATTATTCACAGGTGAATAATATAAATACAGTCTATTATACAGAATTATTCACATGTGAATAACATAAATACAATCTATTATACAGCATTATTCACATGTGAATAACATAAATACAATCTATTATACAGCATTATTCACATGTGAATAACATAAATACAATCTATTATACAGCATTATTCACATGTGAATAACATAAATACAATCTATTATACAGCATTATTCACATGTGAATAATATATATACAGTCTATTATACAGAATTATTTACATGTGAATAATATAAATACAGTCTATTATACAGCATTATTCACATGTGAATAATATAAATACAGTCTATTATACAGCATTATTCACATGTGAATAATATAAATACAATCTATTATACAGCATTATTCACATGTGAATAACATAAATACAATCTATTATACAGAATTATTCACATGTGAATAATATAAATACAATCTATTATACAGCATTATTCACATGTGAATAACATAAATACAATCTATTATACAGAATTATTCACATGTGAATAGTATAAATACAATCTATTATACAGAATTATTCACATGTGAATAATATAAATACAGTCTATTATAAAGCATTATTCACATGTGAATAATATAAATACAATCTATTATAAAGCATTATTCACATGTGAATAATATAAATACAATCTATTATACAGCATTATTCACATGTGAATAACATAAATACAATCTATTATACAGAATTATTCACATGTGAATAATATAAATACATTCTATTATACAGCATTATTCACATGTGAATAATATAAATACAGTCTATTATACAGCATTATTCACATGTGAATAATATAAATACAATCTATTATAAAGCATTATTCACATGTGAATAATATAAAGGACTCGGTCCCTAACAATATTCACATGTGAATAATATAAGGGACTCGGTCCCTAACAATTTGGGCCGGGGGCCGGGCTGTATGTATGCGCACTTATTGACTGAAAGAGCATGCACTTGGCGCGATGATGTCATGTTGTCGATGGAAAAATGCATTTTCAGACCATATGATTTGCCTGAGTGGCTAGGAGACCCCGAGAGTAACAAGCGCTTGCCTTTCCATTAAGAACAATAAATTAGTTTTTAGTATAAGTTTGCTGGTTTCAAGAAATGTAATGCCGAGCGCATATCATTATGTCAAGATAATGGCACTAGCATTTACTTCATTTATGAATGTTTTTCAACATATTGAGCAAAAAAGGTAGTCCTTTTGCAATGGGACGAAAGGAACCTATTGAAATTGTAAGGTTTTATTATTATTATTATACCGACCCCACAAAAAACTCTAATTTGACCCACTTAACATGCTTCAAAACTCACCAAATTTGACACACACATCAGGACCTGCGAAAATTGCCATCTAATAAAAAAACTAAACCCCAAAACTCAAAATTGCGCTCTAGCGCCCCCTAGGAAAAAACAAAAACAAACTGCCTGTAACTCCCACTAGGAAGGTTGTAGAGACATGAAACAAAAACCTCTATGTAGGTCTGACTTAAACCTACATTTCATAATTTCACATCCTCGGGCAAAAACCAACAGGAAGTTGGCAATTTCCCCTTCAAGACAAAAATTTACTAAAAACACTTATTTTTGCCTCTTTGAGCTGTAATTTGACCCCCTTAAAATACTTAAAAACTCACCAAACTTTTCACACACATCAGAAGTGGTGTATATTGCGATCTAATAAAAAAAACGAACCCCAAAACTCAAATTTGCGCTGTAGCGCAATTTTTGAATAAAACAGAGACAAAACTGCTCCTCAGAGGAAAACACACTCATTTTTGCCTCTTTGAGCTGTAATTTGACCCCCTTAAAATACTTAAAAACTCACCAAACTTTTCACACACATCAGGAGTGGTGTATATGGCGATCTAATAAAAAAAACGAACCCCAAAACTCAAATTTGCGCTCTAGCGCAATTTTTGAATAAAACAGAGACAAAACTGCTCCTCATAGGAAAACACACTAATTTTTGCCTCTTTGAGCTGTAATTTGACCCCCTTAAAATACTTAAAAACTCACCAAACTTTTCACACACATCAGGAGTGGTGTATATTGCGATCTAATAAAAAAAACGAACCCCAAAACTCAAATTTGCGCTCTAGCGCAATTTTTGATTAAAACAGAGACAAAACTGCTCCTAAGATGAAAACACACTCATTTTTGCCTCTTTGAGCTGTAATTTGACCCCCTTAAAATACTTAAAAACTCACCAAACTTTTCACACACATCAGGAGTGGTGTATATTGCGATCTAATAAAAAAAAACGAACCCCAAAACTCAAATTTGCGCTCTAGCGCAATTTTTGATTAAAACAGAGACAAAACTGCTCCTAAGATGAAAACACACTCATTTTTGCCTCTTTGAGCTGTAATTTGACCCCCTTAAAATACTTAAAAACTCACCAAACTTTTCACACACATCAGGAATGGTGTATATTGCGATCTAATAAAAAAAACGAACCCCAAAACTCAAATTTGCGCTGTAGCGCAATTTTTGAATAAAACAGAGACAAAACTGCTCCTCAGATGAAAACACACTAATTTTTGCCTCTTTGAGCTGTAATTTGACCCCCTTAAAATATTTAAAAACTCACCAAACTTTTCACACACATCAGGACTGGTGTATATTGCGATCTAATAAAAAAAAACGAACCCCAAAACTCAAATTTGCGCTCTAGCGCAATTTTTGACCTAAACAGAGACAAAACTGCTCCTCAGATGAAAACACACTCATTTTTGCCTCTTTGAGCTGTAATTTGACCCCCTTAAAATACTTCAAAACTCACCAAACTGTTCACACACATCAGGAGTGGTGTATATTGCGATCTAATAAAAAAAACGAACCCCAAAACTCAAATTTGCGCTCTAGCGCAATTTTTGATTAAAACAGAGACAAAACTGCTCCTGAGATGAAAACACACTCATTTTTGCCTCTTTGAGCTGTAATTTGACCCCCTTAAAATACTTAAAAACTCACCAAACTTTTCACACACATCAGGACTGGTGTATATTGCGATCTAATAAAAAAAAAACGAACCCCAAAACTCAAATTTGCGCTCTAGCGCAATTTTTGAATAAAACAGAGACAAAACTGCTCCTCATAGGAAAACACACTCATTTTTGCCTCTTTGAGCTGTAATTTGACCCCCTTAAAATACTTCAAAACTCACCAAACTTTTCACACACATCAGGACTGGTGTATATTGCGATCTAATAAAAAAAAAAACCCCAAAACTCAAATTTGCGCTCTAGCGCAATTTTTGAATAAAACAGAGACAAAACTGCTCCTCATAGGAAAACACACTCATTTTTGCCTCTTTGAGCTGTAATTTGACCCCCTTAAAATACTTAAAAACTCACCAAACTTTTCACACACATCAGGAGTGGTGTATATTGCGATCTAATAAAAAAAACTAACCCCAAAACTCAAATTTGCGCTCTAGCGCAATTTTTGAATAAAACAGAGACAAAACTGCTCCTCATAGGAAAACACACTCATTTTTGCCTCTTTGAGCTGTAATTTGACCCCCTTAAAATACTTAAAAACTCACCAAACTTTTCACACACATCAGGACTGGTGTATATTGCGATCTAATAAAAAAAACTAACCCCAAAACTCAAATTTGCACTCTAGCGCAATTTTTGAACAAAACAGAGACAAAACTGCTCCTCAGAGGAAAACACAGACAAAACTGCTTGTAACTTCCGGTAGGAACGTCTTAGAGACATGAAACAAAAACCTCTACGTAGGTCTCACTTAGACCTACATTTCATAGATTGACACCCTTCAGCAAAAATCAACAAGAAGTTTGCAATCCCTCCTTCAAAACTAAATTTTTGTTAAAACCGGTCACCAAACATCAAACATTATCTCCTCTGAGCGCGTTTGTCGTTTCGGCTTCAAACTACTACAGGAGAGAGATTGAACCCTGCTGATTGACGGATACTCAAAGAGTTGGGATAAGTGCTACGGTTTTGATTTTACGAGCCTTCAAAGAACCGCTGCGCTGATAATGCTGCTGTGATTTTACGAGCCTTAATAGAACCACTGATGTCAACAAAAGTATTGGGACACTTAGGACTAACAGTAGACAAAAGTTTTTGGACACTTAGGACTAGCACCTGCCAAATATGCGGGCCCGACCAACGCTGCTTGCAGCTTTAATTTTCCTTGTTTTTGAACACTGACTTTTTTCAGTGTAGGATTATAATACAGAAATGGTTGAAGATTATGACATACTTTGCTTGCCTCCGATTCCCCGGACCATCCGTCACAGCAAAAGAGTCATTTGTCTTTCCCACAAAGCATCCATAGTCATGAGCTGCCTAATCAAACCCCCGCCGCCACTCAACATCTCCGCCGGCATCTCGTAGGGCCGCTAGACAAATAAGCCCCTCGTCAGCCGGCCTCCTCGTGACTGCAAGTGAGTCAGACGCCGAGCATCTCAAAGGAAACATCAGTCGGATTACAGCCGTTTATATTTGTAGCCATTCTTTTGGAAACACGTCGGTGGAAAGTCGTGTTTTCTGTTTGCAGGTAGCGCCCAGTGGGGACGTCCATCCGGCAGGAAGACAGCCAATCAGATGTGAGCGTCTCCGATACCAGACATGTTGGTTTGTCTTCATTATACAGTCACACATTTACCTGGTCAGGTTACACACAATCTAAGACATACTTGCCAACCCTCCCGAATTTTCCGGGAGACTCCCGAATTTCAGGGACAACCATTCTCCCGAATTTTTCCCGATTTCCAGCCGGACTTAAGGCACGCCCCCTCCAGGTCCGCCTGTCGTCACGTCCGCTTGGCCAACCAAAAAGTAACCACAGAACACTATACCGTGTAGTGTTCTGTCAACGGTTCACGTTGTATCGCGCACCCTGACGGCAAGTGTGGGAGTCGGTTCTGAAGTACGAAGTAAAGAGACGTAACTTCGTCACCTCGCCTGGTTGTTGACTCCAACCCAGAATATTACACTGCCCATACCTATGCTCCTTCAAAGGCTGTGCTACTGGCGGCAAAGCATTGCACTTTCAAATACAACAATGAATAGAGGAGTGTTGTGTGTGTATATGTGTAAATAAATGAACACTGAAATTCAAGTTTTTATTTTATTTATATGAATATATATATATATATATATATATATATATATATATATATATATATATATATATATATATATATATATATATATATATATATATATATATATATATATATAATAAAAAATATATATATATATATATATATATATATATATACAGTGTATATATATATATATATTAGAGATGTCCGATGTTATCGGCCGATAAATGCTTTAAAATGTAATATCGGAAATTATCGGTATTGTTTTTTTTATTATCGGTTTCGGGTTTTTTTGGTGATTTTTGAGGGTTTCCCTCAATCATCAGGAAAAAATCTCCTGATGATTGAGGGAAACCCCTCATGAAACAGGCCTGTAGAGATGAAATAGTCTTGTGATTTTTCCCACACATACATATTACGCTCTACCACGGTATCGAACACTATTTTTTTTTTTGATAATCTAATTAAGACATATATATGTATATATATATATATATATGTATATAATATATATATATATATATATATATATATATATATATATATATATATATATATATATATATATATATATATATACATATATATACATATATATATATATGCATATATATATACATATATGTATATATCAGGTAGCCCGTAAGGACCAGATGAGTAGCCCGCCGGCCTGTTCTAAAAATAGCTCAAATAGCAGCACTTACCAGTGAGCTGCCTCTATTTTTTAAATTGTATTTATTTACACGCAAGATGGTCTCGCTTTGCCCGACATTTTTAATTCTAAGAGAGACAAAACTCAAATAGAATTTGAAAATCCAAGAAAATATTTTAAAGACTTGGTCTTCACTTGTTTAAATAAATTCATTTTTTTTTTTTACTTTGCTTCTTATAACTTTCAGAAAGACAATTTTAGAGAAAAAATATAACCTTAAAAATGATTTTAGGATTTTTAAACACATGTACCTTTTTACCTTTTAAATTCCTTCCTCTTCTTTCTTAACAATTTAAATCAATGTTCAAGTAAATTTATTTTTTTTATTGTAAAGAATAATAAATACATTTTTATTTAATTCTTCATTTTAGCTTCTGTTTTTTCGACGAAGAATATTTGTGAAATATTTCTTCAAACTTATTATGATTAAAATTCCAAAAAATTATTCTGGCAAATCTAGAATATCTGTAGAATCAAATTTAAATCTTATTTCAAAGTCTTTTGAATTTCTTTTAAAATTTTTGTTTTGGAAAATCTAGAAGAAATAATAATTTGTCTTTGTTAGAAATATAGCTTGGTCCAATTTGTTATATATTCTAACAAAGTGCAGATTGGATTTTAACCTATTTAAAACATGTCATCAAAATTCTAAAATTAATCTCAGTCAGGAAAAATTACTAATGATGTTCCATAAATTATTATTTTTAATTTTTTCAAAAAGATTCGAATTAGCTAGTTTTTCTGTTCTTTTTTTCGGTTGAATTTTGAATTTTAAAGAGTCGAAATTGAAGATAAACTATGTTTCAAAATTTTATTGTCATTTTTTTCGTCTTTTCTCCTCTTTTAAACCGTTCAATTAAGTGTAAATATCATTCATTATTAATAATAACATAGAGTTAAAGGTAAATTGAGCAAATTGGCTATTTCTGGCAATTTATTTACGTGTGTATCAAACTGGTAGCCCTTCGCATTAATCAGTATCAGTATATATACATATATATATGTATATGTGTCTATATGTGTATATATATATATATATATATATATGTATATATACATATGTATATATACATATGTATATATATATGTATATATGTATATATATATGTATATATATACAAACTCTGCACCATCTTAAAAGCACGGCGGATTCCAGAGGTCCATGCCCGTCAAAATTTCCGCGGGAATTTCCTAGTTTCTTTATTAGAATGCATTAACAAAAAGACAAACGTGTGTTCTTGTCTTACATAAAGATTGTGAATTCCCCCCAAAAAAACAATTGCAGTTCCACTTTTATTACGTCTCCCACCTCGTTCACGTCAAGTCATGTTTGACTTCACCCTCGTTCTTCCCGGGCGGATGATTCCTTCCTAATGAGCCCGTGTGCGCACACCCGAACCTCGGCTTTAATCTGCGCTATTACGCCGACATCATTTCACGCTAATTGATTGTCTCCCGCCAAAATAAAGGCGGGTAATTGTGCTTGTGTAAATACAAGCCCTGGATGTCATCTCGGAGGATCAAAGCGCCCCCCCCCCCCCCCTCGCTTATCTGCACATCACAGGCCCACTGTGGTGTGACAACACCGAGGGGGCGCTCATCAAGCCCACGTTTGGCTTCTTAGTGGCGGCTGACGCTCGGTGACTCACGCTGCTCGCTTTCTCAAAGTGATTTATTGGTTCGATCCTGCAATTGCTTTATGACAAAATAAAGATTATTCGGCTAAATGCTTGAAAGCGGTGGTTTGTTTCTTACTACGAGCCTGTGGAACGCTCTCCCTGACCACCTGAGGGCACCACAGACTGTGGATGCTTTTAAAAAAGGCTTAAAAGCCCTTCTTTTTTTTTTTTTAATATTTTTTTTAGATATATGCATACTAGTTATAGCTATTTGGCTGTTGTAGGTTTTATTTTTATATATTTCTTTATTATCTTTTTATTTTTAATACACTGTACAAATAAAATCTATTATTATTATTATTATTCTGTTGCTGAGACAGCTAGTGAGGAGCAAATGGGAGGATGGCAGGTTATTTACTTAGTGACTTTACATGACTTGTTTTAAGGAGATTGTTCTGCTTTCACATGTTTCTGCTGTGTGGCTGCCATCTGCCATCGTCTTCTTTGTCTTCCTGCTGGCCGGTACCATGCTTTGTTGCTCTGGTATTTATGGCCGCCATTCTTCCTTCTCTCCTCCCCGTCAGTCCGGTGCTGAGAAGGACTTGCAGCCGTGGGGCTTGAAAGCGAGTTAGAGGCGATATAGCAGGTTGAGTCGAGCTAATTGTACCGGAGACTTTAGGACAAACTGATTTTTTTTGCAGCTGAGATAGGCTCCAGCACCCCCCCCCGTGATCCTGAAAGGGACAAGCGGTAGAAAATGGATGGATGGATGATTTTTGAATTTTATTTTGTAATGAGTTTTTATTGTGTGAATGTTCCAAAGCATTCACATGTGGTTTCCCAGAATTCCAGGTTTTCCGGGACATTTTCCCCATTCAAAACGAATTGGCCATTTTTCAAACTTTCACCATTTCCACATTTTTCAACCCATTCAAACCATTCCACCTTCAACACATTCCACCATCCTGGAAATTTTAACTACCTTTTTTACAAATTCAAAAAAAATTCCAGGATTTTCCAGAAATCCTGGTTTTCCAAAGCCTTATTTTCACCCTTTTTTCTGGCGACTACTCCTCCCACATTTTTCTACCCATTTCAACTGTTCCACCGTCAAAACATTCCTCTTAATCAGGATAAAAAATGAATTAGTTTTTTGAACTGGAAAAATTCCCGGTTTTCCAGAAATTCCAGGAATTCCGTAATACCATATCCCAGTTCAACATGTTAGTACTTTAACATTTCTCGACCGATTTGAAAAATTCCAACATCAACTATTCCAACTCATTCAGACCATCAAACTTGTTTACCATTTCCAAAAAAAATTCCCGCTTTTCCCGAAATTGGGGAAATTCCTACTGAAATCAATGGGACAATCTTCAAAGTTCAACAACGCCCACATTTTTCATCTGATTCAAACCGTTCCCAGAATTCCAGGTTTTCCGGGACATTTTTCCCATTCAAAACAAATTGGCCATTTTTCAAACTTTCACCATTTCCACATTTTTCAACATATTCAAACCATTCCACCTTCAACATATTCCACCATCCTGGAAATTTGAACTACCTTTTTTTACAAATTCAAAAAAATTCCAGGATTTTCCGGAAATCCTGGTTTTCCAAAGCCCTATTTTCACCCTTTTTTCTGGCGACTACTCCTCCCACATTTTTCTACCCATTTCAACTGTTCCACCGTCAAAACATTCCTCTTAATCAGGATAAAAAATGAATTTGTTTTTTGAACTGGAGAAATTCCCGGTTTTCCAGAAATTCCAGGAATTCCATAATACCATATCCCAGTTCAACATGTTAGTACTTCAACATTTCTCGACCGATTTGAAAAATTCCAACATCAACTCATTCAGACCATCAAACTTGTTTACCATTTCCAAAAAAAATCCCGCTTTTCCCGAAATTACAAAATTTTGGGGAAATTCTTACTGAAATCAATAGGACATTCTTCAAAGTTCCACAACTCCCACCTTTTTCATCTGATTCAAACCGTTCCAAATTCAAACTGTTCAGCCTATTTGGAAATCGCAGGATTTCCCTTGACAAACTCCAAAAGAATCATCCCAGATTTCCCAGAATTCTAGGTTTTCCGGGACATTTTTCCCATTCAAAACGAATTGGCCATTTTTCAAACTTTCACCATTTCCACATTTTTTAACCTATTCAAACCATTCTACCTTCAACATATTCCACCATCCTGGAGATTTGAAGTACCTTTTTTCCAAATTCCCAAAAATTCCAGGATTTTCCAGAATTTCTGGTTTTCCAAAGCCCTATTTCTACTCTTTTTTTTCTCCTTCAACATTTTTCAACCCACTTCAACTGTTCCACCGTCAAAACATTCCTCTTAATCAGGTCAAAAAACAAAGCTGTTTTTTGAACTGGAAAAATTCCCGGTTTTCCAGGAATTCCGTAATACCATTTCTCAATTCCAAAGTCATTTATCAACAACACCCAGAAACGCCGCTGGCTTTGCTGGGTCCGAACTCATCTAAGATGGACTCTTGCAAAGTGGAAAAGTGTTCTGTGGTCTGACGAGTTCACATTTCAAATTGTTTTTGGTAAATGTGGACGTCGTGTCCTCCGGAGAAAAGAGGAAAAGAACCATCCGGACTGTTCTAGGCACAAAGTGTAAAAGCCAGCATGTGTGATGGTATGGGGGTGTATTAGTGGCCAAGACATGGGTAACTTACACATCTGTGAAGGCACCATTAATGCTGAAAGGTACATACAGGTTTTGGAGCAACATATGTTGCCATCCAAGCAACGTTACCATGGACGCCCCTGCTTATTTCAGCAAGACAATGCCAAGCCACGTGTTACAACAGCGTGGCTTCATAGTAAAAGAGTGCGGGTACTAGGCTGGTCTGCCTGTAGCCCAGACCTGTCTTCCATTGGTGCATTATGAAGGCTAAAATATGAGAAGGGAGACTGTTGAACAACTTAAGCTGTACATCAAGCAAGAATGGGAAAGAATTCCACTTCAAAAATGTGTCTCCTCATTTCTCAAACCTTTACTGAGTGTTGTTAATGTCTTGTCTGTGTGACCATGTTTGGTTTTAGTTATGTTCGGTTTTGTTTTTGGACTCTTTGTGCACTCTTGTTTGTTTTGTCACCATAGCAACCCATTAGTTTCACCTGTTTCCCGTTTTGAGTCACGCACCTGTTTTCACTGATCATGTCACTGCTATTTAAGCCTGTCTGTTTCTCTTGATCGTCCTGGTGACATTATCCTATCATACCATGCTACTTCTGATATCCTTTCTACCTCTGCTACCATTCATTTGAAGCCATAGTTCCATGCCATAGTTTTCATGCTGTTCCATGCCAAGTCAGTTTTTGTTTATTGTTCATAGTTTCTGCCTTTGTGCAAGTTTTGTTTCATTAGTCGAGTTTTTGCTCCGCCTTTTGTTTGCTTCCTTTTTTGTAGTCTGTTAGTGTGTAAAATAAAATATGTACTTACATTCACGCCTTGCCCGCGCCAACTTTCCTTTGCCTTCCGGGAAAAACAAAACAACCCATAGTCCACGTATTGACAGTTAAAAGGAAAGGCCATGTAACACAGTGGTAAAAATGCCCCTGTGACAACTTTTTTGCAATGTGTTGCTGCCATTAAATTCTAAGTTCAGGATTATTTGCAAAAATAACAAAGTTTTCCAGTTGGAACGTTAAATATCTTGTCTTTGCAGTCTATTCAATTGAATATAAGTTGAAAAGGATTTGCAAATCATTGTATTCTCTTTTTATTTACCATTTACACAACGTGACAACTTCACTGCTTTTGGGTTTTTGTACATAATATAGTTTCAAAATAATACACTTTCATATTAAAGGCCTACTGAAATGAAATGTTCTTATTCAAACGGGGATAGCAGATCCATTCTATGTGTCATACTTGATCATTTCGCGATATTGACATATTTTTGCTGAAAGGATTTAGTAGAGAACATCGACGATAAAGTTTTGGTCGCTGATAAAAAAAACCTTGCCTGTACCGGAAGTAGCGTGACGTCACAGGTTGAAAGGCTCCTCACATTTCCCCATTGTTTACACCAGCAGCGAGAGCGTTTCGGACCGAGAAAGCGACGATTACCCCATTAATTTGAGCCAGGATGAAAGATTCGTGGATGAGGAACGTGAGAGTGAAGGACTAGAGTGCAGTGCAGGACGCATCTTTTTTCGTTCTGACCGTAACTTAGGTACAAGCTGGCTCATTGGATTCCACACTTTCTCCTTTTTCTATTGTGGATCACGGATTTGTATTTTAAACCACCTGGGATACTATATCCTCTTGAAAATGAGAGTCGAGAACGCGAAATGGACATTCACAGTGACTTTTATCTTCCACGACAATACATCGGCCAAGCACTTTAGCTACGGAGCTAACGTGATAGCATCGTGCTTAACTGCAGATAGAAACAAAAGAAATAAACCCCTGACTGGAAGGATAGACAGAAAATCAACAATACTATTAAACCATGGACCTGTAACTACTAATGCTTTCCAGCCTGGCGAAGCTTAACAATGCTGTTGCTAACAGCGCCATTGAAGCTAACTTAGCTACGGGACCTCACAGAGCTATGCTAAAAACATTAGCTATCCACCTACGCCAGCCAGCCCTCATCTGCTCATCAACACCCGTGCTCACCTGCGTTCCAGCGATCGACGGCGCGACGAAGGACTTCACCCGATCATAGATGCGGTCGGCGGCTAGCGTCGGATAGCACGTCTGCTATCCAACTCAAAGTCCTCCTGGTTGTGTTGCTGCAGCCGGCCGCTAATACACCGATCCCCCCTACAGCTTTCTTCTTTGCAGTCTCCATTGTTCATTAAACAAATTGCAAAAGATTCACCAACACAGATGTCCAGAATACTGTGGAATTTTGCGATGAAAACAGAGCTTTTTGTATTGGATTCAATGGTGTCCGAATACTTCCGTTTCAACCATTGACGTCACGCGCATACGTCATCATACATAGACGTATTCAACCGGAAGTTTCCCGGGAAATTTAAAATTTCACTTTATAAGTTAACCTGGCCGATTTCATCATTGATATATAAACTATCAGACTGCGTGGTCGCTAGTAGTGGATTTCAGTAGGCCTTTAAGTATCTTGTCTTTGCAGTCTATTCAATTGAATATAAGTTGAAAAGGATTAGCAAATCATTGTATTCTGTTTTTATTTACCATTTACACAACGTGACAACGTCACTGCTTTTGGGTTTTTGTACATAATATATCAATAGTTTCAAAATAAGACACTCTCATATTAAGATGATACATGAAGAAAGAGATGAAAAAAAGCACTTTTAGTTTCACTTTCTAGTCGTTTCCAACAGTGTTTGTCAGCAGTGGAGTGTGAGGCCAGACATGAAAGGTGGAGTCTGCAGAAGAAGTGAGTTAATCAGCTCACATGGAAGAGGAAGACGAGGAGGGGCGGGGGGGAGTGATGGATTAAGGATGAGTTGAGGGAGTCTCGAGGTCGGGGTTAAGGCCGATTGGAGAGACGCATCGCCGTCCTGTCAAGCATGGCGGAACAAAGTGGCGTCCGAGCGGCCGGCCGTGTGAAGCGTGCGCCCGTTTTTCCGGATTGGCGAGGAGAAGAGGAAGTGAAAGTCATTACTGTCAGAGCGCAGCGAGCTTCATGGCCCAAACGGGATTAGACGCAGCATCCAACATTGTTTCTATACATTGCTAGACTTAAAAGTCAAGCACAAAATGGGATTAAAACCAGAGAGGGAGGGGGGGGAGCCCAATAAATAACCTTCAACAACTAAACCCCCCCCTTCTGTTTTTTTATTTATTTCTTCTCTGCCTTCCTTTCATGTCTTTTTCTTCCCACTCCCAATAGATGCCTCTGACACATCCCTTTCTCACGTCCATCTTGCGCACACTCATCCCATCATCAAACCGCACAGGTGGGCGACGCGACTCCCACTCGCACTTTTTATCTTATTTCGCCAGGAAAAAACACATCATTCTGGGCTCAATTGGCGCCTCCGAATGTGACGCAACTTTATTCCCCTCAAAGTGAACCCTTTTAAAAAGCAGCTCCTTCTAAACAGCCGCTGACTTAACTCTGCGAGGGTATTAAACGCGCCATGACCGACTTCAAAGTCGGTCTTAACGCCGCTTTGTTAATTGTCTTCTTCGCTTCCCCGCATCCCTCACACTTCTGCAGCCCAGTTCCTAACGCAATTGTACGTGTTTTTGGGCGGGGGACGGGGTTCCATTTACAGCCGTGGTAAAAAAAAATCATGTTCCTACCTGCACGCCTTGTCCAGAGTGGTCCGTCTGCATCCCGGGAGAAGCTGCGAAAACCCCGTCGCGACATAAAGAACATAAAAAAATGTTTACCACTCCTCTTGACAAAATTGGTGCAGTTCAGCTAATTTTGTTGGTTTTCTGACATGGACTTGTTTCTTCAGCATTGTCCACATGTTTTGACATCACATGGACAAAGATAAGACCTTCTGGAGGAAAGTTCTGTGGTCAGATGAAATGAAAATGGAGCTATTTGGCCACAATACCCAACAATATGTTTGGAGGAGATAATCCCAGGAACACCATTCCTACCGTCAAGCATGGTGGTAGTAGTATTATGCTCTGGGCCTGTTTTGCTGCCAATGGAACTGGTGCTTTACAGAGAGTAAATGGGACAATGAAAAAAGGAGGATTACCTCCAAATTCTTCAGGACAAGCTAAAATCATCAGCCCGGAGGTTGGGTCTTGGGCGCAGTTGGGTGTTCCAACAGGACAATGACCCCAAACACACGTCAAAAGTGGTGAAGGAATGGCTAAATCAGGCTCGAATGAAGGTTTTAGAATGGACTTCCCAAAGTCCTGACTTAAACGTGTGGACAATGCTGAAGAAACAAGTCCATGTCAGAAAACCATTATTGTAATTCCCCATTAATTCCCATATATTCCCATTAATTCCCATATATTCCCATTAATTCCCATATATTCCCATATATTCCCATTAATTCTCATATATTCCCATAAATTCCCATTAATTCCCATATATTCCCATTAATTCCCATATATTCCCATTAATTCCCATATATTCCCATAAATTCCCATTAATTCCCATATATTCCCATATATTCCCATTAATTCCCATATATTCCCATTAATTCCCATATATTCCCATTAATTCCCATATATTTCCATTAATTCCCATATATTCCCATTAATTCCCATATATTCCCATTAATTCCAATTAATTCCCATATATTCCCATTAATTCCCATAAATTCCCATTTATTCCCATATATTCCCATTAATTCCCATATATTCCCATTAATTCACATATATTCCCATTAATTCCAATTAATTCCCATATATTCCCATTAATTCCCATATATGTCCATTAATTCCCATATATTCCCATTAATTCCCATATATTCCCATTAATTCCTAAATATTCCCATTAATTCCCATTAATTCCCATATATTCCCATTAATTCCCATATATTTCCATTAATTCCCATTAATTCCCATATATTCCCATTAATTCCCATATATTCCCATTAATTCCTAAATATTCCCATTAATTCCCATTTATTCCCATATATTCCCATTCATTCCCATATAGTCCCATTAATTGCCATATATTCCCATTAATTCCCATGGACGGTGTCCAACTTTGAATAACCAAAAAAATGGCCAATATTTCTAAACTTCCCGAGCTTAACTTCCTGTGGTAAATTTCCGGAAATTTACCGGAAACTTTCCACCCCTTTGCAACACTCGTGGAAAGTGAATCAGGTTGGAGTGCACAAATGCAGCGTGAAGAGTTTTGTGTACACTTTATTATTCACCTTCAATATACCTGCTACATTATCTTTCATCTCATTCCTATTTGGTTCGGGAGTCCTAATTAAGTCTACATTTTACATTTCCTTAGCTTGTCAGGTTCAAACACTGAACTATCTATCACACGAGACAAGAAGAAGGAATCAGGCAGAGACGGAGTTGAATTTTACTCATGAGGAGAGACGTATTGGGCTGCACACTCAGTTACAGTTTCACCCTACGCTCTAAGGTACAGTCCCACGTGCTCCTCTATTTATTCGGGAGGTCCCTAGTTAACATCAGTGAGGCTGCTTCTGAAGGGAGGGGTAATGCAAGCAGCCCCAGTAGACACAATACATGATTAATCAGAATGGAAATGTGCTGACACTCGTGATTTTGCCCTGTCTCTGCTTTGTCTGCGTTGATGTACTCGATGTCCGTCCTTGGTTGTCAGCAGGCAGGGTCTGGAAACAAACTGCTGACACGAGACAACTCGCAATTACAAGTTGTGCTTTTGCACGGATAGAAAAATACAACTTCAGCACAATTGATAATAACTATAGCAACGGCCTTTAAGCATAAGAGTTGTGTGATAACTTATACATAATTATTCTAACAAGCTACCTTCGATGCTCTTGGAAATGTTCTGTTCTTTTAATTTGTGAAGCAAGTAAACATTCTCCTCTACATGACAATTGTTGCTACGTTTTTATTGCATGGTACCTGGTTGTTGTTGCCTGCATACACCATACTCGGGGTCCCCTCCTGCAGCACACCCCCTCAAGGGGATGTGGGTTCCGATCACATAATCCGGGTGTGATAGTTTGACTTTGCAAAAACCGGGTTGTGAGAGGCTTATTTAGAGCCAAACTATTTGAGAAGACGGACTAATTTAGTGCATGGACACGTACTGAGTGTTACCATCTTTAATGAAGACTTTGTGTGAATGTGAATTATATTTATATAGCGCTTTTCTCTAGTGACTCAAAGCGCTTTTACATAGTGAAACCCAATATCTAAGTTACATTTAATGCGGTGTGGGTGGCACTGGGAGCAGGTGGGTAAAGTGTCTTGCCCAAGGACACAACGGCAGCGACTAGGATGGCGGACGCGGGAATCGAACCGGGAACCCTCAAGTTGCTGGCACGGCCACTCTACCAACCGAGCTATGCCGCCCCTTTGTCTCATTGTGGTAAGTACAACTGCTCAAGCTCAACTCTACCACTTGGTGGAAACACAGCTCTACCATCTTGCTTCATGGAAGACGGTGCATGATATGCTGCTTTCTGCTACACTTGGCTGAATCTGGAAGAAGAAGTTGTTCCCAAAAAAGATAGACCTTTAAAAAGCGAGAGAATCTGGAGAAATCACTGCACGTAAGCGTTGATATTACAGACCTTCGATCCCTCAGGCGGTAATGCATGGAAAAAGTGACATCAGTGTGTAAAGGATATCACCACATGGGCCCAGGAACACGTCAGAAAACCACTGTCAGTAACTACAGTTGGTCGCTACATCTGTAAGTGCAAGTTAAAACTCTACTATGCAAAGCCCAAGCCATTTATCAACAACACCCAGAAACGCCGCCGGCTTCGCTGGGCCTGAGCTCATCTAAGATGGACTAATGCAAAGCGGAAAAGTGTTCTGTGGTCTGACGAGTCCACATTTCAAATTGTTTTTGGAAACTGTGGACGTCGTGTCCTACGAACCAAAGAGGAAACGAACCATCCGGATTGTTATAGGCGCAAAGATGAAAAAGCCAGCATGTGTGATGGTATGGGGGTGTATTAGTGGCCAAGACATGGGTAACTTACACATCTGTGAAGATGCTGAGAGGTACATACAGGTTTTGGAGCAACATATGTTGCCATCCAAGCAACGTTATCATGGACGCCCCTGCTTATTTCTGCAAGACGCTGCCATGTGGCTTCATAGTAAGAGTGTGGGTACTAGACTGGCCTGCCTGTAGTCCAGACCTGTCTCCCATTGAAAATGTGTGAAGCCTAAAATACCACAAGGGAGACCCCCGGACTGTTGAACAACTTAAGCTGTACATCAAGCAAGAATGGGAAAGAATTCCACTTCAAAAATGTGTCTCCTCACTTCCCAAACCTTTACTGAGTGTTGTTAAAAGGAAAGGCCATGTAACACAGTGGTAAAAACGCCCCTGTGGACACAACTTTAATGAATGAACGCAATAATAAAATGGGTTTGCAAATTGTTGAATTTTTAATGGATTAATCGTACAAACTGTTTTTATTGTTGTAGCTATGTTGCATATAATGTTAGTTTAAAATCGACTTTTTTCTTCATGATTGATGCACGTTACATATACTAAAGTGTCTGCAAAGGTATATTAGCATGCAAGAAAATGATAACATGCGTTTATACACTTAATGTGTTGGAGCAAATATTAATTGAAGAAAATGTTCATTAATGTGGTTTGCAACAATAGATGAAACAATGAATGGGATACACGTGTTGGCATGGGGTTAATTATGACAAATATTATAGAAACATTCCACATTTCTATTTTGGTTTGTTCCAGTTGATAATACAATTCTAAGTTTGTGATTATTTGCCCAAAAAAATGAAGTTTCTCAGTGTGAACATGAAATATCTTGTCTTTGCAGTCTATTCAATTGAATATAAGTTGAAAAGGATTTGTTGTATTCTCTTTTTATTTACCATTTACACAACGTGACAACTTCACTGCTTTTGGGGGTTTTGTACAACTGTTCAAGCTGAAATGTACTGCTTGTCACTGTTAGCATCTACTTTATCCTCTTAAAGCCCAAGCTGTTTGTTTACATGCTTTTTTTTAATTTATTTCTCTTTGCTATTTGGGCATATTGGACCCTAATTAGAATAAAAACTAAGAATCATATTTTGATATGATGTACTTAGTCCATAAGTACACAAACGTGTACTTCATGTTTAGTGACATGCTAATTCTTATTTGTACACTTTTTTTTTTTTTTTCCAAATTCCATTGTATGTTATACTCTTCTAACACCACCAGATGGCAGTATAAGTGTCCACATAAGTGGCCATAAGACCCCAATTCAGAAGTGTGCACAATTTTGGAAATAAGAGCTAAAAAGGTGCTGTCCACGCATGTGGCCACTAAGCTTTAGAGGAAGACAGTGCATGATATGCCACATACTGTATTTTCCGGACTATAAGTCGTAGTTTGGCCGGGGGTGCGTCTTATACTCAGGAGCGACTTATGTGTGAAATTATTAACACATTAGCGTAAAATATCAAATAAAATTATTGATCTCATTCACGTAAGAGACTAGACGTATAAGATTTCATGGGATTTAGCGATTAGGAGTGACAGATTGTTTGGTAAACGTATAGCATGTTCTATATGTTATAGTTATTTGAACGACTCTTACCATAATATGTTACGTTAACATACCAGGCACCTTCTCAGTTGGTTATTTGTGCCTCATATAATGTACACTTATTCAGCCTGTTGTTCACTATTCTTTAGACATTTTAAAATTGCCTTTCAAATGTCTATTCTTGGTGTTGGCTTTTATCAAATAAATGTCCCCCAAAAATGCGACTTATATATGTTTTTTTCCTTCTTTATTATGCATTTTCGGCCGGTGCGACTTATAGTCCGAAAAATACGGTACTTAGTCCATAAGTACACAAACGTGTACTTCATGTTTAGTGACATGCTAATTGTTATTTTTCCACTGTTTTTCCCCCCAAATTCCATTGTATGTTATACTCTTCTGACACCACCAGATGGCAGTATAAGTGTCCACATAAGTGGCCATAAGACCCCAATTCAGTAGTGTACACAATTTTGGAAATAAGAGCTAAAACAGACCTGGGCAAATTTAAGTATTTCAATCCGGCCCGCCCGACATTCCCAAATAACTGTTTTAGATCTTTACGATGGAAAGTGTAGCTGCCATTATGATGTTGGGTGATGTTTTCTAATGACCCTAAGTCTTGAACCATACAAAGTATTTCAATGGTTGGAATCTGTGACGACCGGGTCGCATAGATGCGGGTGTTTGTTCTCCCAGGGTTGCAGATCGGGCTTCGGACACAGCTTGCAGGTAAAGAATGATTTATTTAAGAAATAAATAATACTGGAACAAACAAAAAACGTGCTCATAGCACTTAAGGTAGAAACAAAAGGAGCTAGCGTGGGAGCTAGAAGGTAAACACTAAACATACAGAGCCTTTAGCGTGGGAGCTAGAAGGTTACCAGAGCAGGAACATAAGTTGTCATCTGTTGTAAGGAAACAAACTACGAAGCAAGACAGACTGAATGGGAAGGCAGGTTTAAATAATGACTGTGATGACAAACAGGTGCGTGTCGGAAACCCAAGCGGCAGGTGAAAGTAATCAGTTGCTATGGAAACCAACTCAGAGGTGCGTAAACAGGAACTAGAAGGAAACCAAGACTTACAGAAAAACACAAGTGACCCGAAAACCCAAACAGAACACGATCCGCGCAGAATCTGTGCTTTTGCATGATGTACTAGTTACTATGGTAATTAATTAGTTACGATGGTAATGTAAGTCACAGCAGCTCAGACGAGGCACCAAGCAGTGTGGGTGGGGAGCGTTTCCACAGAGTGTCAGGGACCGACGTGGAAGGAGATTTCCACAACAAAGTTCTAAAGCTTAGTGATATATCAGATTGTATATTGTGTTTTTACCCTTTGCGTTCATATTTCGCTGTTTGTCGCGTTTTGCTCTATTGTAAAATACGTCGATCGAGACGGGGTGTGGCGTTCTTACGTTGTCAATATTCAGTGTTTTATCGTTCATAGAAAAATGTAAAACTCCATTCCGTTTTGTACGGCGGTCTGTCAAAACGTTTTTAGCATTCAATCAGACATTATTGTGAGGTTCTGTATTAGTGTTCCTAAAAATAGATATACCGGCCCCCAGAGAGTGTCTAAATGTGGCCCCCCCAGTCAAAATGATTGCCCAGGCCTGAGCTAAAAGGTGCTGTCCACGCATGTGGCCACTAAGCCTTTTAAGGAAGACCGTGCATGATATGCCGCGTACGTACATCTATTAGCACCTTTGACGCGACCGACGAGTGGAACTGTCGGTGGAAACGCGGCGTCACCGTCTCACTCATCTGGCGTGTTGTCCCTTGGAGGCCATTGTTTACCCCCCCCCCCCTGCACCGTTGTCACCCTGCTTTGAAGAGCCTGCCTCCATTTCCTCTGGCGGTTGTGGCCCGGGGTGTGTACACACCAAACAAACTTGAAACAAACCCAGCCCCCCGGCCCCCCCCCCTCCTGGTGCTACACGGTCTGGCTCCGGTGGCCTTTATCTGCCGGCTTCCCTCGCCGGGTCCGCGTGAGCCGACTTCCTCCTCATGGCCCTGCTTGATAATTGCCGTAAGCTTCCCTCTTGGTTTCGTTTTCCATTGTCCTCCAAACCCCCCCCCCACACCCCCCACCCCACACCCGCCCTTGCCTCCTCCACCCCGCCCACCCCCAAATTCTTGGCTCCGGCTCCAGATAAAGGGATGAATACTTCAAAGGCAGAAGAGTTTAACCCCCCGAAGCCGAAAGGAACGTGGCACAATACTGTAATTGAGAGGACTTAGCCATCATAGGGCTGTGCTGGACTCGCACACACCCTCCGGTCTTGAGGTGGCCAATAGCGGTTACGGCGCCGTAAAAACAACCTCCGTGACTTGTTAAAAAAGAAAAAGGATGCGCTTTCGCCGCTTTTGGACGGCGGCGGCAGAAGAAGAAGAAGAAGAAGCGCCGTCTCTTCAGAACTCGCCCGCGAATAAAAGAAGCGGACTTAATCGGACGCCAGCGTGATTTACGTCCCTGCTCTTGTTTATTGCAAGTCTTTGTAGTCGTGACCTGTCCTGGTAATAAAATATATTCCCTTAAACCCCCGTAACCTCTCCCCTCCCGGCCCGCTTTCAAAAAGGTCTTTTTATAGGGCCAGGAGACAAGGTCCGGGCTCCGTCACAGACCCAGGGACGAGACAACCTGTAAAGGGGACCTCCCGTGAGCCACGGGGTCGAGGACGGGGGGTGGAGGGGGGCTGACAAGGCAGGACGTGAGAGCCCAACTGGCCCCCACCCCGGGTACCGGCAGGGGGTCCCCGCCATTGGCATGGTGATGCTCTCCACCCTGGTGGGTTTGCTGTCAGAGGTCAGACCCTGCGGGCCGTACTTCTTGTGTCTGCCAGGTCGGTAAATGGGTTATACTTGTATGCCGCTTTTTTACCCTCAAGGTACTCAAAGCATACTTGCTCAGTGGCCTTGTGGTTAGAGTGTCCGCCCCGAGATGGGTAGGTCGTGAGTTCGAACCCCGGCCGAGTCATACCAAAGACTATAAAAATTGGAGCCATTACCTCCCTGCTTGGCACTCAGCGTCAAGGGTTGGAATTGGGGGTTAAATCACCCAATATGATTCCAGGGCGCGGCCACCGCTGTTGCTCACTGCTCTTTACCTTGTCAAATCTCCAAAAATTCCCAGATTTCCCAGAATTCCAGTTTTCCCGGGACATTTTTCCCATTCAAAATGAATTGGCCATTTTTCAAACTTACACCATTTCCACATTTTTCAACTGATTCAAACCATTCCACCTTCAACACATTCCACCATCCTGGAAATGTAAACTACTTTTTGTCCAAATTCAAAAGCATTCCAGGATTTTCCAGAATTCCTAGTTTTCTAAAGCCCTATTTCCACCTTTTTTTCTGGTGACTACTCCTCCCACATTTTTCAACCCACTTCAACCGTCAAAACATTCCTCTTAATCAGGACAAAAAAACAAAGTTGTTTTTTGAACTGGAAAAATTCCCGTTTTTCCCGAAATTCCAGGAATTCCGTAATACCATTTCTCAATTCAACATGTTACTACTTCAACATTTCTTGACTGATTTGAAAAATTCCAAAACCAACCATTTGAACTTATCCAGACCATTCAAGTTTGTTACCATTTTTTTTCTTCTAATCCCGCTTTTCCCGAAATTCCCAAATTTTAGGGAAATTCTCATTGAAATCAATGGGACATTCTTCAAAGTTCTACAATTCCCACATTTTTCATCTGATTCAAACTGTTACAACTTCAAACTGTTCAGCCTATTCGGGAATAGCGGGCTTTCCCTTGACAAACTCCAAAAATTCACAGATTTCCCAGAATTCCAGTTTTCCCGGGACATTTTTCCCATTCAAAATGAATTGGCCATTTTTCAAACTTACACCATTTCCACATTTTTCAACTCATTCAAACCATTCCACCTTCAACACATTCCACTCATCCTGGAAATTTAAACTACTTTTTGTCCAAATTCAAAAGCATTCCAGGATTTTCCAGAATTCCTGGTTTTCTAAAGCCCTATTTCCACCCTTTTTTCTGGCGACTACTCCTTCCACATTTTTCAACCCACTTCAACCGTTCCACTGTCAAATATTCCTCTTAATCAGGACAAAA
This sequence comes from Entelurus aequoreus, assembly GCF_033978785.1. Taxonomy (NCBI): domain Eukaryota; kingdom Metazoa; phylum Chordata; class Actinopteri; order Syngnathiformes; family Syngnathidae; genus Entelurus; species Entelurus aequoreus. The sequence goes on from NC_084755.1 coordinate 2,165,061, forward strand.
AAACGAAGTTGTTTTTTGAACTGGAAAAATTCCCCTTTTTCCCGAAATCCCAGGAATTCCGTAATACCATTTCTCAATTCAACATGTTACTACTTCAACATTTCTTCACTGATTTGAAAAATTCCAAAACCAACCATTTGAACTTATTCAGACCATTCAATTTTGTTACCATTTTTTTTCTTTTAATCCCGCTTTTCCCGAAATTCCCAAATTTTAGGGAAATTCTCATTGAAATCAATGGGACATTCTTCAAAGTTCCACAATTCCCACATTTTTCATCTGATTCAAACTGTTACAACTTCAAACTGTTCAGCCTATTCGGGAATAGCGGGCTTTCCCTTGACAAACTCCAAAAATTCACAGATTTCCCAGAATTCCAGTTTTCCCGGGACATTTTTCCCATTCAAAATGAATTGGCCATTTTTCAAACTTCCACCATTTACACATTTTTCGACCTATTCAAACCATTCCACCTTCAACACATTCCACTCATCCTGGAAATTCAAACTAATTTTTGTCCGAATTCAAAAGCATTCCAGGATTTTCCAGAATTCCTGGTTTTCTAAAGCCCTATTTCCACCTTTTTTTCTGGTGACTACTCCTCCCACATTTTTCAACCCACTTCAACCGTCAAAACATTCCTCTTAATCAGGACAAAAAAATGAAATTGTTTTTTGAACTGGAAAAATTACCCTCTTTCCCGAAATTCCAGGAATTCCGTAATACCATTTCTCAATTCAACATGTTACTACTTCAACATTTCTTCACTGATTTTAAAAATTCTAAAACCAACCATTTGAACTTATTCAGACCATTCAAGTTTGTTACCATTTTTTTCTTTTAATCACGCTTTTCCTGAAATTCCCAAATTTTAGGGAAATTGTCATTGAAATCAATGGGACATTCTTCAAAGTTTCACAATTCCCACATTTTTCATCTGATTCAAACTGTTACAACTTCAAACTGTTCAGCCTATTCGGGAATAGCGGGCTTTCCCTTGACAAACTCCAAAAATTCACAGATATCCCAGAATTCCAGTTTTCCCGGGACATTTTTCCCATTCAAAATGAATTGGCCATTTTTCAAACTTACACCATTTCCACATTTTTCAACTGATTCAAACCATTCCACCTTCAACACATTCCACTCATCCTGGAAATGTAAACTACTTTTTGTCCAAATTCAAAAGCATTCCAGGATTTTCCAGAATTCCTGGTTTTCTAAAGCCCCATTTCCACCTTTTTTTCTGGTGACTACTCCTCCCACATTTTTCAACCCACTTCAACCGTAAAAACATTCCTCTTAATCAGGACAAAAAAACCAAGTTGTTTTTTGAACTGGAAAAATTCCCCTTTTTCCTGAAATTCCAGGAATTCCGTAATACCATTTCTCAATTCAACATGTTACTACTTCAACATTTCTTGACTGATTTGAAAAATTCTAAAACCAACCATTTGAACTTATTCAGACCATTCAAGTTTGTTACCATTTTTTTTCTTTTAATCCCGCTTTTCCCGAAATTCCCAAATTTTAGGGAAATTCTCATTGAAATCAATGGGACATTCTTCAAAGTTCTACAATTCCCACATTTTTCATCTGATTCAAACTGTTACAACTTCAAACTGTTCAGCCTATTCGGGAATAGCGGGCTTTCCCTTGACAAACTCCAAAAATTCACAGATTTCCCAGAATTCCAGTTTTCCCGGGACATTTTTCCCATTCAAAATGAATTGGCCATTTTTCAAATTTCCACATTTTTCAACTGATTCAAACCATTCCACCTTCAACACATTCCACTCATCCTGGAAATTTAAACTAATTTTTGTCCGAATTCAAAAGCATTCCAGGATTTTCCAGAATTCCTAGTTTTCTAAAGCCCTATTTCCACCTTTTTTTCTGGCGACTACTCCTCCCACATTTTTCAACCCACTTCAACCATCAAAACATTCCTCTTAATCAGGACAAAAAAACAAAGTTGTTTTTTGAACTGGAAAAATTCCCCTTTTTCCCGAAATTCCAGGAATTCCTTAATACCATTCCTCAATTCAACATGTTACTACTTCAACATTTCTTGACTGATTTTAAAAATTCTAAAACCAACCATTTGAACTTATTCAGACCATTCAAGTTTGTTACCATTTTTTTTCTTTTAATCCCGCTTTTCCCGAAATTCCCAAATTTTAGGGAAATTCTCATTGAAATCAATGGGACATTCTTCAAAGTTCCACAATTCCCACATTTTTCATCTGATTCAAACTGTTACAACTTCAAACTGTTCAGCCTATTCGGGAATAGCGGGCTTTCCCTTGACAAACTCCAAAAATTCACAGATTTCCCAGAATTTCAGTTTTCCCGGGACATTTTTCCCATTCAAAATGAATTGGCCATTTTTCAAACTTCCACCATTTCCACATTTTTCAACTGATTCAAACCATTCCACCTTCAACACATTCCACTCATCCTGTAAATTTAAACTACTTTTTGTCCAAATTCAAAAGCATTCCAGGATTTTCCAGAATTCCTGGTTTTCTAAAGCCCTATTTCCACCCTTTTTTCTGGTGACTACTCCTTCCACATTTTTCAACCCACTTCAACCGTCAAAACATTCCTCTTAATCAGGACAAAAAAATAAAGTTGTTTTTTGAACTGGAAAAATTGCCGGTTTTCCCGAAATTCCAGGAATTCCGTAATACCATTTCTCAATTCAACATGTTACTACTTCAACATTTCTTGACTGATTTGAAAAATTCCAAAACCAACCATTTGAACTTATTCAGACCATTCAGGTTTGTTACCATTTTTTTTTTTTTTTTTTTTTTAAATCCCGCTTTTCAAATCTGGACCCTGTTGTGTACACTAGTTTTGGTTTCACTCTTTTTGCAGTGTATAAAAATGGGAGCCATTACCTCCCTGCTTGGCACTCAGCATCAAGGGTTGGAATTGGGGGTTAAATCACCAAAAATGATTCCCGGGCGCGGCCACCGCTGCTGCTCACTGCTCCCCTCACCTCCCAGGGGGTGAACAAGGGTGATGGGTCAAATGCAGAGGACAAATTTCACCACACCTAGTGTGTGTGTGACAATCATTGGTACTTTAACTTAGACATGCACACTGTGGCCACACCAGCAGCACACCTGTCCCAAACCTGACTAAATACCAAGTTAATGACGCCAAAAGGGACAAGCGGTAGAAAATGGATGGATGGATGGATGTTTTATTATAATCAAATGACAGCAGTCATGGGATTATTTTCAAAAATAAGTGTTTTGGCCCACTTACAATGACAGTAACGCAAGATTAAGATTAAGATTAAAGTACCAATGATTGTCACACACACACTAGATGTGGTGAAATTTGTCCTCTGCATTTGACCCATCCTCTTGGGGAGCAGTGGGCAGCAGCGGCGCCGCGCCCGGGAATCATTTTGGTGATTTAACCCCCAACTCCAACCCTTGATGCTGAGTGCCAAGCAGGGAGGTAATGGGTCCCATTTTTATAGTCTTTGGTATGACTCGGCTGGGATTTGAACTCCAACCTACCACATATTGTTTTCATGAGCTGTGTGCTAGTATTGTATGTCTGGGTGGGGGTCCTGCTTTGGAAATAATTTGTACCCCTTTCCGATATCGCATTTAGTTCCCACTAAAACATTCACATTTTGCACAATGAGATGTAAACATGGGATCATGCACTGCAAAAAATCAGTGTTCAAAAACAAGAAAAAAATATACAAAAATGAGGGGTATTTTACTTGAACTAAGCAAAATTATCTGCCAACAGAACAAGAAAATTTGGCTTGTCAATACTTTCCTAAAGAAGTAAAATTAGCTAACCTCAATGAACCCAAAAATAGCTTAAAATAAGTATATTCTCACTTATAACAAGTGCACTTTTCTTGGTAGAAAAAAAAAGAGACCTTTTTGCTTAACATGTTGAAAAATATTCTTAAATGAAGTAAATGCTAGTGCCATTATCTTGACATAATGATATGCGCTCGGCATTACATTTCTTCAAACCAGCAAACTTATACTAAAAACTAATTTATTGTTCTTAATGGAAAGGCAACAAGGCAAGCGCTTGTTACTCTCAGGGTCTCCTAGCCGCTCAGGCAAATCATATTGTCTAAAAATGCATTTTTCCATGGATAACATGACATCATCGCGCCAAGTGCGTGCTCTTTCAGTCAATTAGTGCGCATATATACAGCCCGGCTCCCGGCCAACATTTTTTTAATAGTAATTTGGAGGAATTTATCTGAATGTGCATGAACTATTTCTGTTCAAAATAGTTAGAAATGTGAAATGTTTAAATATTAACTGTCAGTTTACTGTACTGTGCCAACTGATGAGTACGTATTTTCTATTGTTTCATGGAAAATAAAACAGCAAAGTCCATTTGGCTGTCATCTGTTTTAATTACGAGACAATTTTGTCAAAATCATGAATTTTTTTTTTCATGCTTGAAATAAGAAATGATGACTTTAAAAAAGTAGTTTTATACTTGTGAGTGTTGATGACACAGCTTTGCAACAGTTGATATTCTAGTTTCAAGCATGTTTTACTCAATATAGGTCATAACATCTCAGCAACAAGCTGTAATATCTTACTGACATCATTTAGGACCAAAACACTTAAAACAAGTAAAACACTCTAACATAAAATCTGCTTAGTGAGAAGAATTATCTTATCAGACAGAAAATAAGCAAATATCACCCTTATTTGAGATATTTCATCTTACTTAGATGTCAGTTTTTGCAGTGTGTGTACATTCCTTTAAAGGCCTACTGAAAGCCACTACTACCGACCACGCAGTCTGATAGTTTATATATCAATGATGAAATCTTAACATTGCAACACATGCCAATACGGCCGGGTTAACTTATAAAGTGACATTTTAAAATTCCCGGGAAATATCCGGCTGAAACGTTGCGGTATGATGACGTATGCGCGTGACGAAGTCAGAGTAACGGAAGTTATGGTACCCCGTAGAATCCTATACAAAAAGCTCTGTTTTCATTTCATAATTCCACAGTATTCTGGACATCTTTTGCAATTTGTTTAATGAACAATGAAGGCTGCAAAGAAGACAGTTGTGGGTGGGATCGGTGTATTAGCAGCGGACTACAGCAACACAACCAGGAGGACTTTGTTGGAGCGCTAGCCGCGCTAGCCGCCGACCTCACCTTGACTTCCTACGTCTCCGGGCCGCCAAACGCATCGGGTGAAATCCTTCGTCCTTCTGCCGATCGCTGGAACGCAGGTGAGCACGGGTGTTGATGAGTAGATGAGGGCTGGCTGGCGTAGGTGGAGAGCTAATGTTTTTAGCATAGCTCTGTGAGGTCCCGTTGCTAAGTTTCAATGGCGTCGTTAGCACAGCATTGTTAACCTTCGCCAGCCTGGAAAGCATTAACCGTGTATTTACATGTCCACGGTTTAATAGTATTGTTGATTTTCTATCTATCCTTCCAGTCAGGGGTTTATTTTTTTGTTTCTATATGCAGTTAAAGCACGGTGCTATCACGTTAGCTCGTAGCTAAAGCATTTCGCCGATGTATTGTCGTGGAGATAAAAGTCACTGTGAATGTCCATTTCGCGTTCTCGACTCATTTTCAAGAGGATATAGTATCCCAGGTGGTTTAAAATACAAATCCGTGATCCACAATAGAAAAAGGAGAAAGTGTGGAATCCAATGAGCCAGCTTGTACCTAAGTTACGATCAGAGCGAAAAAAGATACGTCCTGCACTGCACTCTAGTCCTTCACTCTCACGTTCCTCATCCACAAATCTTTCATCCTGGCTCAAATTAATGGGGTAATCGTCGCTTTCTCGGTCCGAATCGCTCTCGCTGCTGGTGTAAACAATGGGGAAATGCGAGGAGCCTTTCAACCTGTGACGTCACGCTACTTCCGGTACAGGCAAGGCTTTTTTTTATCAGCGAGCAAAAGTTGCGAACTTTATCGTCGATGTTCTCTACTAAATCCTTTCAGCAAAAATATGGCAATATCGCGAAATGATCAAGTATGACACATAGAATGGATCTGCTATCCCCGTTTAAATAAGAATATTTAATTTCAGTAGGCCTTTAATCTTACATAGATTTCAGTTTTTGCAGTGTGTGTACATTCCTGTAACATTCTGTTTGTAAAATAGATCGTTATTAGTATTTATTTGATGTAGTAACATCATTTCATGATTAATATTTATAAATTAAGAAAAAAACATTTTATTTTTCACTGAAGGGTTCGGTGAAAGTGCATATGAAACTGGTGGGGTTCAGTACCTCCAACAACTGACTTAACATGCGATGTGCATGTGGCCACTGGTGGGCGCTGTTGAGTGCTGTTTTCTCTCACACTCCTAGAGATGCTTAATTTTTTTTTTTTTATTGTTATCAACTTTTACCTTAGTTAAACTGATTATGCTAAAAAAAAAAAAAAGAAGCAGCTAAATCATATTAGAGCATTGTCGGTGTTTGCTTTGTGCATCCCCGAGGCTCCAACGGGTTAATCTCTCCAACTATGCAGGTCGAAAAAGAAAAGAGTGAAAAAAAAAAGTGTCTTTTTAAGTTGATGTAGCAACAGAGGGATTGTTGCGATAATACTATTGGGGCGGCAGGATCAGTTACTTGTGACGCGCCAAAGCCTCAGGGAGTTGGCGCAAGATTGCCGGCCTTTGATAAGGTCCTGGCCACAAACACGCAACAAATTGACAAAAAGAGGAGACGCGGTCCGGAAATAAAAAACACGTACGTCCACTCGTGTGCGAGGAGCGGCCGCGGTAAACCCACCGCGCTTTGTTTTGTTTTTTACAAGGCGGGGAAACACAGCTGTCGCCGGTGTTGTTATGTAGCTTCCAGGACCCGGCAGTCGGCGCTTTTACTTTGAAGTGCGCCGCCCCGCAGCACTGGCGGCTCATTCCGCGCTGGAGTCGCCTTGAGGAGAGCCGCAGTCGCCCCATGGCCGCCTGAAACACCGCCAGCAGGACGCGGAGGGGAAGGAGGGAGGTGGAGACTAGGAGGCGGGGAGCAAAGCGCTCTTTTCCCCCCTTTCGATCCTTCTTTCGCTCGTCTGGACACTTTATTTTTTCTTCCCTCCTCGCCACCAAAAGCGTGGACGCACCGAACGTGGCGAAGCTCGCGGCTGCCACTGTGGATTATATCGTCCCGTGGATACCTTCTTACTTTTATTTCATCATTTTTATACTTTTCCAACACATTTAAGGAGTGAACTCTCGGGGGTCGATGGTAAGCTAATTCCCCCCCTCCTTCTTTTTTCTCTTTGCTTTGATGTCGCGGTGACTTGCCTTTGAAGTTCCAAGCTAGCAGGAGGGGGGGGTGTCGTTTATTTTAAGACTTTTTTAACACAATTCCAACACAAGTTTTACATTTAAGTCGCTTTCTATACAATAAGATTTAGAACCACTAACAACATGACTATTTTGACATTGTAACACATTATATTAGGAAAACCACCCGCTGGGTGTTGTTGACAATTTTGGTTTAGTGAGAATACTTTGCTTCCCAAAAGTAGTAAAATTACATTCTATGTGTGATGTGGTAGCCAGAAAACGTTGTTTGCGTTTATTTTAAGACTTTTTAACACAATTTCAACACAATTAAAGCTATTTTACATTTAAGTTGCTTTCTATACAATATGACTTATAACCCCTAACAACATGACTATTTCGATATTCTAACACATTATAATAGGAAAACCACCCGCTGGGTGTTGTAGACAATTTTTGTTTAATTAATGAGAATACGTTGCTTCCCTAAAGTCATCAAATGACATTCTATGTGTGAGGTAGTAGCCTGAAAACTTTTTTCATGTATATTTTAAGACTTTTTAACATGATTCCAACCCAAAAAAGCTATTTTACATTTAAGTCGCTTTCTATAGAATAGGATTTATAACCACTAACGACATGACTATTTTGACATTGTAACACATAATAGGAAAACCACCCCCTGGGTGTTGTTGACATTTTTTGTTTAATGAGAATACTTTGCTTCCCAAAAGTAGTACAATTACATTCCATTTGTGAGGTGGTAGCCAGAAAACTTTTTTTGCGTTTATTTTAAGACTTTTTAACACAATTCCAACATAAAAAAGCTATTTTACACTTAAATCGCTGTATATACAATAGGATGTATAACCACTAACATGACTATTTTGACATTGTAACACATAATAGGAAAACCACCCCCTGGGTGTTGTTGACATTTTTTGTTTAATGAGAATACTTTGCTTCCCAAAAGTAGTAAAATTACATTCCATTTGTGAGGTGTTAGCCAGAAAACTTTTTTTGCATTTATTTTAAGACTTTTTAACACAATTCCAACATAAAAAAGCTATTTTACATTTAAGTCGCTTTCTATACAATAGGATGTATAACCACTAACAACATGACTATTTTGACATTGTAACACATTATAATAGGAAAACCACCCGCTGGGTGTTGTTGACAATTTTTGTTTAGTGAGAATACTTTGCTTCCCAAAAGTAGTAAAATTACATTCTATGTGTGATGTGGTAGCCAGAAAACGTTGTTTGCGTTTATTTTAAGACTTTTTAACACAATTTCAACACAATTCAAGCTATTTTACATTTAAGTTGCTTTCTATACAATATGACTTATAACCCCTAACAACATGACTATTTCGATATTCTAACACATTATAATAGGAAAACCACCCGCTTGGGTGTTGTAGACAATTTTTGTTTAATTAATGAGAATACATTGCTTCCCTAAAGTCATCAAATTACATTCTATGTGTGAGGTAGTAGCCTGAAAACTTTTTTCATGTATATTTTAAGACTTTTTAACATGATTCCAACCCAAAAAAGCTATTTTACATTTAAGTCGCTTTCTATAGAATAGGATTTATAACCACTAACGACATGACTATTTTGACATTGTAACACATAATAGGAAAACCACCCCCTGGGTGTTGTTGACATTTTTTGTTTAATGAGAATACTTTGCTTCCCAAAAGTAGTACAATTACATTCCATTTGTGAGGTGGTAGCCAGAAAACTTTTTTTGCGTTTATTTTAAGACTTTTTAACACAATTCCAACATAAAAAAGCTATTTTACACTTAAATCGCTGTATATACAATAGGATGTATAACCACTAACATGACTATTTTGACATTGTAACACATAATAGGAAAACCACCCCCTGGGTGTTGTTGACATTTTTTGTTTAATGAGAATACTTTGCTTCCCAAAAGTAGTAAAATTACATTCCATTTGTGAGGTGTTAGCCAGAAAACTTTTTTTGCATTTATTTTAAGACTTTTTAACACAATTCCAACATAAAAAAGCTATTTTACATTTAAGTCGCTTTCTATACAATAGGATGTATAACCACTAACAACATGACTATTTTGACATTGTAACACATTATAATAGGAAAACCACCCGCTGGGTGTTGTTGACAATTTTTGTTAAATGAGAATACTTTGCTTCCCAAAAGTAGTAAAATCACATTCTATATGTAAGGTAGTAGCCAGAAAACTTTTTTTGCGTTTATTTTAAGACTTTTTAACACAATTCCAACATAAAAAAGCTATTTTACACTTAAATCGCTGTATATACAATAGGATGTATAACCACTAACATGACTATTTTGACATTGTAACACATAATAGGAAAACCACCCCCTGGGTGTTGTTGACATTTTTTGTTTAATGAGAATACTTTGCTTCCCAAAAGTAGTAAAATTACATTCCATTTGTGAGGTGTTAGCCAGAAAACTTTTTTTGCATTTATTTTAAGACTTTTTAACACAATTCCAACATAAAAAAGCTATTTTACATTTAAGTCGCTTTCTATACAATAGGATGTATAACCACTAACAACATGACTATTTTGACATTGTAACACATTATAATAGGAAAACCACCCGCTGGGTGTTGTTGACAATTTTTGTTAAATGAGAATACTTTGCTTCCCAAAAGTAGTAAAATCACATTCTATATGTAAGGTAGTAGCCAGAAAACTTTTTTTGCGTTTATTTTAAGACTTTTTAACACAATTCCAACATAAAAAAGCTATTTTACACTTAAATCGCTGTATATACAATAGGATGTATAACCACTAACATGACTATTTTGACATTGTAACACATAATAGGAAAACCACCCCCTGGGTGTTGTTGACATTTTTTGTTTAATGAGAATACTTTGCTTCCCAAAAGTAGTAAAATTACATTCCATTTGTGAGGTGTTAGCCAGAAAACTTTTTTTGCATTTATTTTAAGACTTTTTAACACAATTCCAACATAAAAAAGCTATTTTACATTTAAGTCGCTTTCTATACAATAGGATGTATAACCACTAACAACATGACTATTTTGACATTGTAACACATTATAATAGGAAAACCACCCGCTGGGTGTTGTTGACAATTTTTGTTAAATGAGAATACTTTGCTTCCCAAAAGTAGTAAAATCACATTCTATATGTAAGGTAGTAGCCAGAAAACTTTTTCCGCGTTAATTTTAAGACTTTTTTTAACACGATTCCAACACAAAAAAATATATTTTACATTTAAGTCGCTTTCTATATCGTGATGCATCATGTTGCATGCATGCATGCACGTTCCAAATCAACTCAAACTCAACCAACAGCATGACTATTTTGACATTGAAACACATTATAATAGGAAAACCACCCACCGGGTTTTGTTTACTATTTTTGTTTAATGAGAATACAATTCTTCTCAACAAAAATGGAGAAATATAACCTTAGAGGAAAATGTCATTTAAAATGTTTGTATGCTCGTACAACACTTAAAACCTTTAGCATATCAGTATGTGGAATTGAATTATGGAACGGATTAAGCAAAGAAATCCATCAAAGCACCAAAATGATTCAGTTTGAGAGACTGTTTAAACTACAAGTGTTCACTAAGTACACAGAACAAGAATTATGATGAACATCTTGAACCCTTTTTTTCTTTTCTGTTTTATTGAGACAAAGATTATTTATGTCTTTAATATTTGCATGCTTACTATGGTATATTATTTATTTATGATTTATTTGTTCACTGTTATGTTACAGAGAACAAGGACAATTGCTATGGTATGAAATGGGGTAGGATTAAATAAGCTCTGCTTCTTCCTACTCCTTTTCGGGCGTGCTGTAACGAAACAACTTGGAATTGTGTGACGCATGACATTGTATCGTACGCATGTTCCACATAAACTGGAACGGAATCGAAGCAGCACAATGACAGTCTATGGGTGAAGTAGTGGCCAGAAAACTTTTTCCTTGGTGACATTTTGCTCCCATCATTCCTCCATCCTTGTCTCTGCAGCCTCCAAACGAGCTTTATTAGAAGTCACACTTTTTAGTTTGACATTCGTGCAAATTGTCCAGTTCCATGTTTATCTGTGCTTGACGATCCAAAGTGTATGTAATGCAGCTGCACATTTCCTCTCTTGTTTCTTCCCCCCCCCTCCACCCCTGTAAAAGTCAGCATGTGGCTCAAAAAAAGACTCCCTTTGAGGCTGTGCTGGATCAGGTTTTGATTAGATCAATACTTTGTGTTCCAGAGAGAAGTCGGGCTGCAGGAGAAGAAGCTCCCCGCTGTCATAAGAGAGTGAGGAGATTACAGGAGAAGCTCAGAAGGCGGAACAACACTCGGGTCTCTCTCCTCCTCCCCGCTGCTTTCAAGAGCCATGAGCTGGCTGCTCATGGACCACATCGCCAGTAGTTTCCGAGAGGATGCTCCCCGACCCCCGGTGCCCGGGGAGGAGGGCGAGGCGCCCTGCTACCCCTCCAAACGCGCCATGATGAAACCGCCGCCCCCCAAGTCCGTGGAGCTCATCAGCCCTCCCGGCTCCTCGGCCAGGAGGAACGAGGACGGTCTCGGGGAGCCCGAGGGCAGCGCCTCCCCGGACTCGCCGCTCTCCCGCTGGACCAAATCCCTGCATTCTCTCCTGGGCGACCAGGACGGCGCCGTTCTTTTCAGGACATTCCTGGAAGGGGAGAAGTGCGCCGACACTTTAGACTTCTGGTTCGCCTGCAATGGCTTCAGGCAGATGGACCTCAAGGATGCCAAAACGCAGAGGGTGGCCAAAGCCATCTACAAGCGCTACATCGAGAACAACGGCGTGGTGGCCAAACAGCTCAAGCCGGCGACGAAAACCTTCATCCGGGACAACATCAAGAAGCAGCACATCGACTCTGCCATGTTCGACCAGGCGCAGACGGAGATCCAGAGCGACATGGAGGAGAACGCCTACCAGATGTTCCTGACGTCGGACGTTTTCTTCAAGTTCGCGAGGAGCGGCGGCGAGAACCCCAACCCCGTCAACCCCGGCAGCTTGGGCGACCTGCAGGTCATGTGCGGATATCTGCCCACGCTCAACGAAGAGGAGGAGTGGAGTTTTGACTTCAAAAGCAAAGCCCAGACCGCACTGCTGGTGAAGGCGCAGAGGGCGCACGTGTCCACGAGGGGGGTGGAGGTCCTGGACAGGGGCTTCAGGTAAGACTATTTTGTGTGCGACCGTTGGCTTGTGCCGTGTGTGCCACCCTCCCCCCATATGTCACCCTGACACCATCTCTGGCAGCCCATGTTTGCTGGCACTGGCCACCCGGATTTCCGGCACTTTGAAATAGTCCCGTGGAACAGGCGGGTGGGGTGGGGTTGGGGGGGGGATCATCTTCCAGTGGAAAAGTTCACAGTGTTGGCAGGACTCGCTCGGCTTCCTGATGACGCCAGCTTTAGTGCCGCGCCGACCTTGAGGCGCTTTCTGCGGCACCGACAGATTGATGATGATACCACGCACCTTCGCTTGGTTATAGCCTCGTAAAACCGTCACCGGCGGTGGCACACGTTTGATGACCTATAAAGCGCTCGGTTTATAACTTCGTAAACGAATAAAGTTGATAAAGGGCGGCGTGGCTCAGATGGTAGCGCGGCCGTCCAGAAAACCTGAGGGTTCCCGGTGCGAATACTCGCTCCCGCCGTCCCCGAGTCGCCGCCGTCGTGTCCTCAGGCGAGACACTTCACCCGCCGGTGCCGCCCACGCTGGTTTATGAGCGCAGGACTCTCCCTTGTAAAAGAGATTCTTAATCTCAATGGGAAATTCCTGGGTAAGGGCATTTTTATACTGCTGGGCGGTTGTCGTCTGGCCGTTTTCTACGTCGTCGTAGGGGAGCTGGAGCCTATCCCTGCTCAGTTTTTGAACGAGAGACGAGGTACGGTCACCGTCCAGAGCAGTGTTTTTCAACCTTTTTTGAGCCGAGGCACATTTTTGGCGTTGGAAAAATGCGGAGGCACACCACCAGCAGGAATCATTAAAAAATGAAACTCAGTTGACAGTAAAAAGTCGTCGTCGCAATTGTTGGATATGACTTTAAAGGATAACCAAGCATGCATCACTATAGCTCTTGTCTCAAAGTAGGTGTACTGTCACCACCTGTCACATCACACCCTGACTTATTTGGACTTTTTGGCTGTTTTCCTGTGTGTAGTGGTTTAGTTTTTGTCTTGCACTCCTATTTTAATGGCTTTTTCTCTTTTATTGGTATTTTCCTGTAGCAGTTTCATGTCTTCCTTTGAGCGATATTTCCCGCATCTACTTTGTTTTAGCAGTCAAGAATATTTCAGTTTTTTTCATCCGTCTTTGTGGGGACATTGTTCATTTTCATGTACATTGTGGACGCCTTCTCTGCTCCACAGTAAGTCTTTGCTGTCGTCCAGCATTCTGTTTTTGTTTACTTTGCAGCCAGTTCTGTTTTAGTTTCGTTCTGCGTAGCCTTCCCTTAGCTTCAATGCCTTTTCTTAGGGGCACTCACCTTTTGTTTATGTTTGGTTTAAGCATTTGACGTCTTTTTACCTGCACACTGCCTCCCGCTGTTTCCGACATCTAGAAAGCAATTAGCTACCTGCTGCCACCTACTGATATGGAAGAGTATTACACGGTTACTCTGCCAAGCTCTAGACAGCACTGACACTCAACAACAACAACACATAATTTGCAGACAATAATTACTGGTTTGCAAAAAACATTTTTAACCCAAATGGGTGAAATTAGATAATCTCCCACGGCACACCAGACTGTATCTGTGGTTGAAAAACCCTGGTCTAGAGCAGGGGTGTTAAACTCATTTTAGATCGGGGGGGGGGCCACATGGGGAAAAATCTACTCCCAAGTGGGCCGGACTGGTAAAATCACGGCACGATAACTTAAAAATAAAGACAGTCTCAGATTATTTCCTTTGTTTATGGACAAATGATAATGTTGTTGGGGTTTTTTCACACTCACATGTTGCGGTTAATAGAATTACCGTATTTTTCGGACTATAATTCGCAGTTTTTTTTCATAGTTTGGCCGGGGGTGCGACTTATACTCAGGAGCGACTTATGTGTGAAATTATTAACACATTAGCGTAAAATATCAAATAATAATATTGATCTCATTCACGTAAGAGACTAGACGTATAAGATTTCATGGGATTTAGCGATTAGGAGTGACAGATTGTTTGGTAAACGTATAGCATGTTCTATATGTTATAGTTATTTGAATGACTCTTACCATAATATGTTACGTTAACATACCAGTTGGTTATTTATGCCTCATATAACGTACACTTATTCAGCCTGTTGTTCACTATTCTTTAGACATTTTAAATTGCCTTTCAAATGTCTATTCTTGGTGTTGGCTTTTATCAAATACATTTCCCCAAAAAATGTGACTTATACTCCAGTGCGACTTATATATGATTTTTTTCCTTCTTTATTATGCATTTTCGGCCGGTGCGACTTATACTCCGGAGCGACTTATACTCCTTATTTGTCGTTATTTATACTTTCTGAATAAATGATGTGATTATGTCCATCAGTCAACTCATTGGTGGTAATTTTCAATCCATCAAGATGAAAAAAAGTACATCAAACTCAAATTACAGAATGTAATTTATGTAGTTAGATCATTTTCCTCGACTAACATCATGTGGTTTGTTTTGTACATATGTAGCATCATCTACAAAGATACAAATAATTGCTATTGCGACATCTAGTGGACACATTTAAAACAGCTGTTTTCCGTTCAAAAATGTCAGGTTAATTTGTACGTTTGAAACCCCTGATCTAGACAAACATACTAGTTTTAGGGTAAATTTAGTCCATTTTAAGGCTATTTTTTGCACAAGATTGATTTTAGGGCGGAACGATAAAAATATTCATTGTTTCGGCCTTTCTTTTTTACAACATGGCAATGACGTTCTGCAACAATGTTTTTTGAGAAGGGGTTTGGGAGTGGAGAATCGTCGTGTGGACTACAAAACCCAATACTTAATTGCGTGAATGCTCCAAAACATTACAGTATAGACGTATACGATTTCATGGGATTTAGCGATTAGGAGTGACAGATTGTTTGGTAAACGTATAGCATGTTCTATATGTTATAGTTATTTGAATGACTCTTACTATAATATGTTACGTTAACATACCAGGCACCTTCTCAGTTGGTTATTTATGCCTCATATAACGTACACTTATTCAGCCTGTTGTTCACTATTCTTTAGACATTTTAAATTGCCTTTCAAATGTCTATTCTTGGTGTTGGCTTTTATCAAATAAATTTCCCCAAAAAATGCAACTTATACTCCAGTGCGACTTATATATGATTTTTTTCCTTCTTTATTATGCATTTTCGGCCGGTGCGACTTATACTCCTTATTTGTCGTTATTTATACTTTCTGAATAAATGATGTGATTATGTCCATCAGTCAACTCATTGGTGGTAATTTTCAATCTATCAAGATGAAAAAAAAAGTACATCAAACTCAAATTACAGAATGTAATTTATGTAGTTGGATCATTTTCCTCGACTAACATCATGTGGTTTGTTTTGTACATATGTAGCATCATGTACAAAGATACAAATAATTGCTATTGCGACATCTAGTGGACACATTTAAAACAGCTGTTTTTCGTTCAAAAATGTCAGGTTAATTTGTACGTTTGAAACCCCTGATCTAGACAAACATACTAGTTTGAGGGTAAATATAATCCATTTTAAAGCTATTTTTTGCACAAGATTGATTTTAGGGCGGAACGATAAAAGTATTCATCGTTTCGGCCTTTCTTTTTTACAACATGGCAATGACGTTCTGGATGCCCTGCAACAATGTTTTTTGAGAAGGGGTTCGGGAGTGGAAAATCGTCGTGTGGACTACAAAACCCAATACTTAATTGCGTGAATGCTCCAAAACATTACAGTATAGACGTATAAGATTTCATGGGATTTAGCGATTAGGAGTGACAGATTGTTTGGTAAACGTATAGCATGTTCTATATGTTATAGTTATTTGAATGACTCTTACCATAATATGTTACGTTAACATCCCAGGCACCTTCTCAGTTGGTTATTTATGCCTCATATAACGTACACTTATTCAGCCTGTTGTTCACTATTCTTTAGACATTTTAAATTGCCTTTCAAATGTCTATTCTTGCTGTTGGCTTTTATCAAATACATTTCCCCAAAAAATGCGACTTATACTCCAGTGCGACTTATATATGTTTTTTTCCTTCTTTATTATGCATTTTTGGCCGGTGCGACTTATAGTCGGAAAAATACGGTACGTGACTATTAACGATCTTTTTTCAACCCAACAAAAAAAAACAAGCAAATGTTGGACAGGACCTAACCTTCTTATGAGCGCCTACCCCTACTTCTAGAATAGTCCTGGTTTGATGTGATCCCCCCCCGTCTCTTTCCTTCTCGTTGTCAAACCGATTCAAACCATGTGGAACTCATTTCTATGTTCTCCCTCTCCCTGTTTGCATCTTCTCATCTGACTCTTTAGAACAACCAGCGCACACCTCCACTTCCACACCCCCTCAGCCCTCTCTTCCTCCCTCTTGTTTGTGTCAACTCTCCCCCCGGTTCCCTCACGCCTGCCTTTCTCCACTTTGTGTTTGTTTTTCCCTCCTTCCCTTTCGGAGAAGTCACGGATGCCTTTGGAGCAAAAGTGAGGGGGCACCTCTTGGAATAAAGCGAGGGAGTAGAAAGGATAAACGGCAGGGGAAGAATGCAAGGCCAGCTGCGTTAAATACCTGACTCTTTGCAAGCCCCCCCCCCCCCTCTGAAGGTCAAGCCTGGAGCTGGAGGGGGGGGGCCCTATACAGTGTTAGTCATGCTAGCCCACCCCCTTGCTTCCCAACACACACTCATGCATCCATTATGGCCACTCCCCCTCGTCTCCTCCCCCTGTATCGTGGCAAGGATGCATGCACAGCGGGACATCAATGTTCAGGAAAGAGTGAGCGAGGGAAGTGGAAAGCTGCTGGCTTTTTAAGATGGAAGAAATGGGGCATAAAAAAGGGGGGAAGGTGGTCTCCCAGTGCACTTGCGTGTTAAATGTCGGGTATTTAGAGGTTACCCTGTTGCAAAGAACTCCAGTGTTTCCCACACATTCATTTATTTGTGGCGGCCCGCCACGAAAGAATTACGTCCGCCACAAATAAAAAAAAACTATTTGTATTTATTATTATTTATTTTTTTGTCCTGTCCAGCTTCTTAGGTAAATCATATAGTTGATGTAGATGCCCATATAGGCTGTTCAGATCTTGTTGCCTTATTTGTATTTGATCACTACTGTTTTCTGTTTGTTTGTTACTGACTGTGGCAGGACACCTCTGCCTCTGTTTCAGTTTATGTTGCTGGTAAATAATATGGTTGTAGCAGTAGGCTAAAGTTAAATTATTTAGTATGCACTAATTAAAGGGGCAGAGCTTTAAGAGACATGTTAGCTTTTATATTTTATAAGATATATTTTTTGTAAGAACCACAATTAATACATATATTTCAGTGAATAAATTATTGTTCAAATCTGTATATAAATATGTACATAAAGTGTTGTAATTATATTGTAAAATGGATGGATAAAACAAAACTGTTATTATTAATTAGTAATAGAGATGTCCGATAATATCGGTCTGCCGATATTATCGGCCGATAAATGCGTTAAAATGTAATATCGGAAATTATCGGTTTTTTTATTATCAGTATCGTTTTTTGTTGTTGTTTTTTTTAAATAAAATCCACATAAAAAACACAAGATACACTTACAATTAGTGCACCAACCCAAAAAACCTCCCTCCCCCATTTACACTCATTCACACAAAAGGGTTGTTTCTTTCTGTTATTAATATTCTGCTTCCTACATTATATATCAATATATATCAATACAGTCTGCAAGGGATACAGTCCGTAAGCACACATGATTGTGCGTGCTGCTGCTCCACTAATAATACTAACCTTTAACAGTTAATTTTACAAATTTTCATTAATTACTAGTTTCTATGTAACTGTTTTTATATTGTTTTACTTTCTTTTTTATTCAAGAAAATGTTTTTAATTTATTTCTTATTTTATTTGATTCATTTTTTTAAAAAGTACCTTATCTTCACCATACCTGGTTGTCCAAATTAGGCATAATAATGTGTTAATTCCACGACTGTATATATCGGTTGATATCGGTATCGGTTGATATCGGTATCGGTAATTAAAGAGTTGGACAATATCGGCATATCGGATATCGACAAAAAGCCATTATCGGACAGCCCTAATTAGTAAGACAACATTTTTTGAGCCTTTTTAGAGAAAATAATTTCATTGTAGTAAATTATGCAAATTACTCGATGATATGGTGACCACGCCCCCACCGCCACAGGTCTCTTGGCAGTTTATGGGAAACACTGAACTCATCTGTTAGATGGTCACTACAATACGGGCGCTGGCCTGATTGTTTTTGTTGCACCTTTCAGGTCCCACAAGGGTGGAGATGTGTGTCACATGGGCTCATTTGCCCCCGTCAGCAGCACCAACGACAGCGAGGTGTCCAGCGACGCCTTGACGGACGATTCCCTGTCCGTCACCGACAGCAGTGTGTAAGTTTGCAAAAAAAACATTGTCTTTGAAGAGCCCCTTTTGATGGATAGTGGAAATCCATAGAATGTAACAATCTTTGCTTATGTGTAGCAAACTCTTTTATTTTATTTTTTTCACATAAACGTAAAGGAAATTAGTATTGTATTTGTTTATTTGAAGGACAGTGTGCAGTTGCATTAAGAAGATGGCTGCACCAGATTTTGCACCATGCTAATTTCGATCCGTAGTCCTTTTATGGTGCGTCTAACATCCACAATAAAATGACTCAGGATTGAAATTACACAACAATATTAAAATTACATAATTAAGTTAAAGTACCGAATATTGTCACACACACACTAGGTGTGGCGAAATTATTCTCTGCATTTGACCCATCACCCTTGATCACCCCACTGGGAGGTGAGGGGAGCAGTGGGCAGCAGCGGTGGCTAGGGATGTCCGATAATATCGGCCTGCCGATATTATCGGCCGATAAATGCGTTAAAATGTAATATCGGAAATTATTGGTATCAGTTTTTTTATTATCGGTATCGTTTTTTTTTTTTTTTTAATTAAATCAACATAAAAAACACAAGATACACTTACAATTAATGCACCAACCCAAAAAACCTCCCTCCTCATTCACACAAAAGGGTTGTTTCTTTCTGTTATTAATATTCTGCTTCCTACATTATATATCAATATATATCAATACAGTCTGCAAGGGATACAGTCCGTAAGCACACATGATTGTGCGTGCTGCTGGTCCACTAATAGTACTAACCTTTAAGATTAAAGAATAAAGTACCAATGATTGTCACACACACACTAGATGTGGTGAAATTTGTCCTCTGCATTTGTCCCATCCCCTTGGGGAGCAGTGGGCAGCAGCGGCGCCGCGCCCGGGAATCATTTTGGTGATTTAACCCCCAACTCCAACCCTTTGTTGCTGAGTGCCAAGCAGGGAGGTTATGGGTCCCATTTTTATAGTCTTTGGTATGACTCTTTAACAGTTAATGTTACTCATTTTCATTAATTACTAGTTTCTATGTAACTGTTTTTATATTGTTTTACTTTCTTTTTTATTCAAGAAAATGTTTTTAATTTATTTATCTTATTTTATTTTATAATTTTTTTTTAAAAAGTACCTTATCTTCACCATACCTGGTTGTCCAAATTAGACATAATAATGTGTTAAATTCACGACTGTATATATCGGTTGATATCGGTATCGGTAATTAAAGAGTTGGACAATATCGGATATCGGCAAAAAGCCATTATCGGACATCCCTAGCGGTGGCCGTGCCCGGTAATCATTTTTGGTGATTTTTACCCCCAATTCCAACCTTTGATGCTGAGCTCCAAGCAGGGAGGTAATGGGTCCTATTTTTATAGTCTTTGGTATGACTCGGCCGGGGTTTGAACTCACAACCTACCGGTCTCAGGGCGGACACTCTAACCACTAGGCCCCTGCAGAAGTATATACAGTGCAGCAGTTTTTATCAAAGTCCACATGCAATGCAGTAGCCATCTGATGATACCCATAAGGGTATCATTCAATAACTATATACCCCATTGAGATTGCATACATAAAAAAGTTTGCGATGTTACAAGATTGGAATGGTACTCAAATCTTGTACTCAGACTACTCCCGCCAGGGTATCATCTGACGGTCAACTACCTGCCTGGTATTGATAATGTGAGCAGGACTGGTGGTCTAAAAGCCAGTCTTTGACTGCTTGTCAGAAGCTGTGAAAACTAGAGTTGTTCTTTAGATCGTCTGCGAGACCATTCCATTCTTTCATGGCTTGATATGAAAAAGCTGACGCCTCCAATGGGTTGTGGTCAAAATGTGTTGGAAGACGATCCAGCATACATGTAATACAAATACCCTTAAACGTGTTTAATCGTTAACAAATGATTGGTGACTTAAGGGCTACTTGCTACCAAGTCCACGTGGTTCTGCAAAGACATTGCGTCGGTGACCTGGAGGTCTGTATCAAATTTAGCGGTGAAACGGCTGTTTTCTCAAGCACATTCAGCTTGGTGAGAAATTTCAAGTCAATCTGGCTCATGAGGCTAGAGTCAAGGCCTTGACGGACCATTCCCTGTCCGTCACGGACACAGCAGTGTGTAAGTTTACAAAAACACTGTCTTTGAGAGCCCCCTTTTGATGGATAGTGGAAATCCATAGAATGTAACAATCTTTGCTTATGTAAATGAAAATTGTGAGGCCTCCAATGGGTTGTGGTCAAAATGTGTTGGAAGACGAGCCAGCATACATCTACAAACCCCGTTTCCATATGAGTTGGGAAATTGTGTTAGATGTAAATATAAACGGATTACAATGATTTGCAAATCCTTTTCAAGCCATATTCAGTTGAATGCACTACAAAGACAACATATTTGACGTTCAAACTCATAAGCTTTATTTTATTTTTTGCAAATAATAATTAACTTAGAATTTCA
Organism: Entelurus aequoreus; assembly: GCF_033978785.1. Classification (NCBI taxonomy): domain Eukaryota; kingdom Metazoa; phylum Chordata; class Actinopteri; order Syngnathiformes; family Syngnathidae; genus Entelurus; species Entelurus aequoreus. The sequence continues at coordinate 2,186,425 of NC_084755.1, forward strand.
TGGCTGCAACACGTGCCAAAGTAGTTGGGAAAGGGCATGTTCACCACTGTGTTACATGGCCTTTCCTTTTAACAACACTCAGTTTTTGAAGCTTCTCAGGTGGAATTCTTTCCCATTCTTGCTTGATGTACAGCTTAAGTTGTTCAACAGTCCGGGGGTCTCCCTTGTGCTATTTTAGGCTTCATAATACGCCACCCATTTTCAATGTCTGGACTACAGGCAGGCCAGTCTAGTACCCGCACTCTTCTACTATGAACACGTGGCTTGGCATTGTCTTGCTGAAATAAGCAGGGGCGTCCATGGTAACGTTGCTTGGATGGCAACATATGTTGCTCCAAAACCTGTTTGTACCTTTCAGCATTAATGGCGCCTTCACAGATGTGTAAGTTACCCATGTCTTGGGCACTAATACACCCCCATACCATCACAGATGCTGGCTTTTCAACTTTGCGCCTATAACAATCCGGATGGTTCTTTTCCTCTTTGGTCCGGAGGACACGACGTCCACAGTTTCCAAAAACAATTTGAAATGTGGACTCGTCAGACCACAGAACACTTTTCCACTTTGTATCAGTCCATCTTAGATGAGCTCAGGCCCAGCGAAGCCGACGGCGTTTCTGGGTGTTGTTGATAAACGGTTTTCGCCTTGCATAGGAGATGTAGCGACCAACTGTAGTTACTGACAGTGGGTTTCTGAAGTGTTCCTGAGCCCGTGTGGTGATATCCTTTACACACTGATGTCGCTTGTTGATGCAGGACAGCCTGAGGGATGGAAGGTCACGGGCTTAGCTGCTTACGTGCAGTGATTTCTCCAGATTCTCTGAACCCTTTGATGATATTACGGAGCGTAGATGGTGAAATCCCTAAATTCCTTGCAATAGCTGCTTGAGAAATGTTTTTCTTAAACTGTTCAACAATTTGCTCAGGCATTTGTTGACAAAGTGGTGACCCTCGCCCCATCCTTGTTTGTGAATGACTGAGCATTTCATGGAATCTACTTTTATACCCAATCATGGCACCCACCTGTTCCCAATTTGCCTGTTCACCTGTGGGATGTTCCAAATAAGTGTTTGATGAACATTCCTCAACTTTATCAGTATTTATTGCCACCTTTCCCAACTTCTTTGTCACGTGTTGCTGGCATCAAATTATAAAGTTAATGATTATTTGCAAAAAAAAAATGTTTATCAGTTTGAACATCAAATATGTTGTCTTTGTAGCATATGCAACTGAATATGGCTTGAAAATGATTTGCAAATCATTGTATTCCGTTTATATTTACATCTAACACAATTTCCCAACTCATATGGAAACGGGGTTTGTAATATAAATACCCTTAAACGTGTTTAATCATTAACAAATGATTGGTGACTTAAGGGCTCCTTGCTACCAAGTCCACATGGTTCTGCAAAGTCATTTGGTTTGACGGCGTCCGTGTTTTCCGACAAATCTTGCACACGTGTGCACGTCGGTGACCTGGAGGTCTGTATCAGATTTAGCAGTGAAACGGCTGTTTTCTCAAGCACATTCAGCTCGGTGAGAAATTTCAAGCCAATCTGGCTTATGAGTAGGGATGATGTTTGATAAGAAATTATCGAGTTCGAGCCTATTATCGAATCCTCTTATCGAACCGATTCCTTATCGATTCTCTTATCGAGTCCAGATAGGTTGTTGTATATGGAAAAAAACACAATATTTGGTTTAACAAAAGCTCACTTTTATTATATAATAAAAAAAATAAAATCTAATAAATAAATAAATATTGACTATTACCCCCCTAAAAAAATAAAATAAAATAAATAAATATTGACTGTTGTTACCCAAAGTATATTAAGTGGGATTTTTCAGAGAAACAAATATATACAGTAACTCAAAAACAAGCTGTCTCTGTGATCACTATAGGTGTATAAATAATAATATAGTGTTAAATAAAATCAGTCCCTTGGGCACAAAACTGAAAATAATACAGCTCTCCAAAAAGTGCACTTCTGCTGCTATTGGAACATAACTGTTTGTTATGATGCTTTGACATTTTTGCACCTTATTTCTTTATTGAAAGAAAATTCTATGAAGAGAAAAGTTGTTTGCAAATGTGGTTACAATGCTAATAAATGAAAAGTTAAAGCTAAAAAAAGAAATACACTTTATTGAGTTAACATTATTTCTTTATAGGGGGAAAAATGTTATGAGCTAGAGAATATAACAACTTCACTACCCAGCATGCAACGGGAGTTACGAGCCTGCGCGGTAGCCCCGAAAAGTGTTGCATGTTGCCACGCTGTGAAAGTAAACGTCAAGAACTCAGCCAACACGCCTCGTCTGCATTATTTATAATTAGACAGACAACACATATACAGTGTGATTTTGTAACGTTTACAAGGAAAGAAAAACAAAAGTTAAAAAAGTGAGATATGTTGTATATATATGTATGTGCTGCGGTTGTTTTAAGAACGTTGCGACAGCTGCCGTAAAGGAGGTGCGTTGCTAGCCTGGTTGCTATGTTTCCGGTTGGTCGTAAAAGTGTTGGTCATGTGTTTTACCCTGCTCAAATCTCTCAGTAAAGTTATTCGATGGATTATAGCTTTTGTTTTGAACTTTATTACACCTTGGAGCGCTTTTTCCCGTCCATTGTTTTCCTGCTTTCGCTATCTGCGCCTAATGACTGAGCTACGTGACGTCATTTATTGTGATGTCCCACGGAGCATTTCTGGTCGGGACGGGATTCGAATAAAGAATCAACTCTTTTCCTTTACTATAGTGGTCTCGATAACGGGTACCGGTTCTCAAAAAGGGATTCGAGTCCGAGGACTCGGTTCTTTTCTTATCAAACAACCGGGAAAACCGGTTTCGAGTATCATCCCTACTTATGAGGCTTAAGTCGAGGCCTTTGTAGTCACATTGGATACTGCTGACTTGCTACTTTTGAATGTGTCTGTAACAGGGAAGTAGTGTCACTCTACAATGCGGCCGTTTCAATGGAAGTGTCGTGCCGGCTAATTACACTAAATGATAGGCTTGATGCGTGCCGTCCCGTTTAAGATGTTTGGGTGTGAGGCTGCATTGTTTTTTTCATGATGTCAGGAAACTTTGAAAAATGCCACACACAGTCAGAGAGCAATGACACCCGTTTGGGTGGCGTCCAACGGCCGCAGTGTTCATTCTGTGTTCAGTGATCATTGTTAAAAGTGCACACAGTGCGTACGTGCCGGCGGCCTTGTTCCTGGAACAGATTCCTGGGCGTAATGACGTGTCATTTAGGTGACACGAGGTCACGCCGTGGTCATTGCTCACGTCCAGGAGTGCTCCGATCAGGTGTGGACGGGAAGTTTTTCAGTAACTATGAACGTTCACATGTAACACTCACATTGGCTTTTTCGAGTTGTCTCAAGAATATTCGAACACACCAAAGTCCGTATCCGGTTTGTACTTGGCACAGAGCCGCCATCGCCTCATAACGTCCGCTCGTTTTGCTTAAGACGGAATTGCGAGTGTTAAAGAAATAAAAAGGGGCGGCAGCAGTAGTAGAGGACGCAGTTGGGTGGGAAGAGAACGAGAGCGGCGGAGGGGGAATATTTTTTTTTTTTTTTTTGCTTATATCTTATTTATGGATTTGCTTGGACGCTGGGGAATGCAGCTGCGCAGACTTCAAACATTACCTTATCTTACAAACCAGCCTTTTGATGTGCGGAGATCAGAGGCAGCGCTTGCCAAATGAAGATTGGGGCGGGAGGGGGAGGAGGCGGTGGCAGTACGGCGGGCGGGGGGGTGTGGGCCTTATGCGCATGACTGTGGCATTTCAAAGCAAAAGTAGAAAAGTGCTCCTCAGTTAAGGCTCGGTCACCAGGAAACGGCAGCTTAACGCGGAGAAAAGACAACTGTTTGGCTCCGGTTTGAAGTTTGGAGCGTGACTGTTTGATGACTTTTGTTCAACCCCATCAGCGCCTGTTGATAGCTTGAAAACTAGCGTAGCAACACGCTCTTCAATAAGAAGGAGAGTCGTGTTGCGTCGTGTTCTTCTGGGCGTACTCGCGCTAGGCTAATTGTAGCACGCCTGCACACCAACAGTCTGGTTGTCGTCAAGTTGGGCGCAATTCTCTTCCTTTGGGGCGATGATACAATAATCATTGAATGACTGTAACGCCATCCCTCCTCGCAAATTGTCGACAGAATCAGAATCAGAAATACTTTAATAGTCCCCGAGGGGAAATTTAAGATTTTCAGCACAATCCCATTCAAGAGCAGTCAAACATTACAGGGAGACAGAACAGGATCGCTGACGGGTCTGCCATCTTTCGGCGCCCCTTACAAAAAAGGTGAGAAACAGGTATATTCAGTCTAAGCCTGGGCCCCTGGAGAGGGGGTCCAGACTGAGGCCAAGGGGGGAAACAACCTCATAGCCATAGCACACATAATCATGTGTGTAAGAGGGAAATATCAAAGGACATTAAAGAGTATAGCTGATGCAACCAGCCCCTTCTACACACAGCCACAAAAGTCAAACAACAACAAAAACAAACAAAAAAAACATATACAGTGTTGTGGCCTCTGCGGGAGCATGGCCAGAGACAGGAGCAGACCCAACAAAGCAACCAAGAGAGCCGACTCCACCCTCGGCCGCCCACCAACTCTTGGCCAGTGTCCAGTCTGCATGCATATTTCATAACGGAATAAAAAAAATAAACTGAAAGTAGGGGTGTAACGGTACACAAAAATTTAGATTCGGTACGTACCTCAGTTTAGAGTTCACAGTTCGGTTCATTTTCGGCACAGTAAGAAAACAACAAAATATAAATTTTGGGGTTATTTATTTACCAAATTTGCAAAATCTTCCACCAAAAATATTTTTCTTAGTGGAATATTTGATGTGAAGTAATGGGAACCTTGGATAGGTCAATAATTCTTAATAACATTGATTTTGATTCAATATTATGTTTTGAGCAATGACAGTTTGAAAGAAAAAAAACAGCTTTGTTTTATTGCAACTTTTTCTAAATTACATTTAACCTTTAAGCTTTTTTATTTCACTTTTGTTATGTTTTTGTTTATTTTAAGAGTATTTTTAGAATGTGCCGTGGGCCTTTTAAAACATTAGCTGTGGGCCGCAAATGGCCTCCGGGGCACACTTTTGACACCCCTGCTATAGATAATAAAAAATTAAATGTGATAAATCTATGGATAAAAAGCAGAGCCTGTCGACGCATGCGCGTTTATCATAACTCTCTCTCTCTGTCTCTGCCCCTCCCTCACCAATGCTGCTGCATACACAATTTGTTTTGTTTTTAACCCCTTCTTAACCCTGAACGTACATTGAAAATACACGCAACCCTAACTCAAAATGCCGGACATTTGAGGCATTTAAGAAACTCCGCCCTGACAGCTCCGCAAAAGAGGACATGTCCGGTGAAAAGAGAACGTATGGTCAGTCTATCGTAGCCCGTTAGCTGCTAGCATGCCGTGTGTTGTGCCTCGGTGTGCATTGTTTACACAACGTGCGTTACGCTACTTAATATGTCCGTGTGGAATCAATGCTATCTTGCACAAAAAGAGGAAATTGAAGTAATTTGGCGGCGTAGTAGTGTTGGCCCACACAAGCAAACGGGCTGACGGAATTTGTTCAGTGTGTCAAGTCGAGCACCGGGTGTGAGTACGCCCTAAACGTGAGCTAAAAAGTGTCATCATCTGCTTATTGCTGCACTCAACTGTGTCGCGCGTTTGTCGTAAAACTCGGCGGCGAACATGTCTCTAATGTCGCAACTGTTTATATAGCTAACGCAGCTAATACCATAAAACCTACAAACGTTAGACTTTAAACTAGTCGGACACGTTTTTTATTATTACTGTACAGGTGGCGTGCAAGGCTTGTTGGGATCACTCCATCCCATATCACTAGTTAGTAATTAAGTAAGTAAGTACATTTTATTTATAAAGCGCTGTACAAAACATAGGTGAAGTAAAACAACAATTCAATTTAAAACAACATCATAAAAAGGATACAAAGTGGATTAAAAATTGAAGTTAAAAGGTGCATTAACTGAAAGCTTTACTAAAAAGAGAAGTTTTCAAATGTTTCTTAGAAGTTTCAACACAGTCAAGATCACGGAGGGGACTGGTGCAAGTTGTTCCAGAGTCTGGGAGCTATAGCTTGGAATGCCAGGTCTCCACGGGTTTTAGAACCAGTTTTGGGAGATCTTTAGAAGACCCTGACCTGAAGACCGGAGGTTGCGCCCTGAAGAGTAGGGGCCTAACAAGTCATTGATGTACGGAGGGGCCCCACCAGGACTAAAATCAAACTCAATGCGGAATGTAACTGGAAGCCGATGAAGACTGGATAAAACGGGGGTGATGTGGGCTGTTCTGGGTGCACCGGTCTAAAGTCTGGCAGCCGCATTTTGTACAGTCTGAAGTCCATACTTGCCAACCTTGAGACCTCCAATATCGGGAGGTGGGGGCAGGGGGGGGCGTGGTTATTTACAGCTAGAATTCACCAACTCGAGTATTTCATATATATTTCATATATATATATATATATATATATATATATATATATATATATATATATATATATATATATATATATATATATATATATATATATATATATATATGTATGAAATACTTGACTTTCAGTGAATTCTAGCTATATATATATATATATATATATATATATATATATATATATATATATATATATATATATATATATATATATATATATATATATATATATATATATATATTTATTTATTTTATTGTATTTACATAAAAGAAATACTTGAATTTCAGTGTTCCGGTGGCTATCCATTAGATGGCAGTATTGTCCTGTTTAACTTCTCCGTTCATGATGAGTATATCATTTCGGCCACCGTGTTCAATGGAGAAGTCTGTTCTACATATTTACAGGCAACATACCCCTTCCCCTTCGAACTGTCCTGGATGAACTGAAATTCTTGTTTCCATTCATTTTGGAACTTGCAAGCGTATTTCTTCATCTTGCTCGTCGACGGCGTCGCCATGTCTGTAATTTCCTCGTTCTTCTGCTTCGTCTCCTTGTTGTGTGCGCAGTTGTGCACTCTACTCTCTAAAAGCCCTAGATGTTATGACGTCATTAGGCAGGCAAGCTGTTTATATTGTGGGAAAGCGGACGTGAGAACAGGCTGTCCCCACTCAGTCTCAGGTCCGCATTGAGCTGGAGGGGGCGTGGCCTCCAGCTCCGGCTGAATACCGGGAGTTTGTCGGGAGAAAATCTCTGCCGGGACGTTGTCGGGAGAGGCGCTGAATACCGGGATTCTCCCGCTAAAAACGGGAGGGTTGGCAAGTATGTTGAAGTCTCTTTAGCGGTGACTTGTTGTTAAGAGTGAAAAGAGAATTAAAATAGTCAATGCGAGACGAAACGAACGCGTGAATGATCATTTCGAGATCCAATTTTGACAACATATTTCTCACATTAGAAATACTTCTGAGATGATAAAAACAGTTTTTGGTCAGTTGACCACCGTGACCCTCCAAAGACATGGACCGTGCCGTGTGTTTGTTGTAAAACTCGGCGGCGAACATAGATAGATGGATAGTACTTTATTGATTCCTTCAGGAGAGATCCCTCAGGAAAATTAAAATTCCAGCAGCAGTGATTGAGATCGAATTTAAAAGGTAAATAATAGGGGTATAAATGGAAATTAAAATTAAAAAAAATTACAATAAGAATAAAAATATAACCGTAAAAATAAGAATATAACAAGAGAAACTAGACAGTTGTGCCCATGTTATGAAAATGTATTGCAACATGTCTCAACATGAGCTCAGCTCATTTTATTACCTATTCCGTGTTATATGTGTTTTATGTTGCACCATTGCACCAAGAAAAATTCCTAGTTTGTGAACCCGTTCTCAAACAATGGCAATAAAAACTATTCTGATTCTGATTCTCTAATGCAGTGTTTTTCAACCACTAGTGTGCCGTGAGATACAGTCTGGTGTGCCGTGGGAGATGATCTAATTTTACCTATTTGGGTTAAAAAAAATTTTTGCAAACCAGTAATTATAATCTGATAATAATGTGCCATTGTGAGTGTCTGTACTGTCTGGAGATCGGCAGACTTACCACGTTATACTCTTCCATATCAGTAGGTGGCAGCCGGTAGCTAATTGATTTGTAGATGTCGGAAACAGCGGGAGGCAGCGTGCAGGTAAAAAGGTGTCTAATGCTTAAACCAAAAATAAACAAAAAGGTGAGTGCCCCTAAGAAAAGGCATTGAAGCTTAGGGAAGGCTATGCGGAACAAAACTAAAACTGAACTGGCTACAAAGTAAACAAAAACAGAATGCTGGACGACAGCAAAGACTTACTGTGGAGCAGAGACGGTGTCCACAAAGTACATCCGAACATGACATGACAATCAACAATGTCCCCACAAAGGATTTAAAACAACTGAAATAGTCTTGATTGCTAAAACAAAGCAGGTGTGGGGGAATAGCGGTCAAGGAAGACATGAAACTGCTACAGGAAAATACCAAAAAAAGAGAAAAAGCCACCAAAATAGGAGCGCAAGACAAGAAGTAAAACACTACACACAGGAAAGCAGCAAAAAAGTCCAAATAAGTCAGGGTGTGATGTGACAGGTGGTGACAGTACACCTACTTTGAGACAAGAGCTATATTGATGCATGCTTGGTTATGCTTTAAAGTCATATCCAACAATTGCGACAACAACTTTTTATTGTCAATATCGGCTGCTGGGTTTCATATTTTAATGATTTCTGCTGGTGGTGTGCCTCCGCATTTTTTCTATGAAAAAAATGTGCCTTGGCTCAAAAAAGGTTGGAAAAACACTGCTCTGTCACAACTGTTTATGTAGCTAACGCAGCTAATACCATAAAACCTACAAACATTAGACATTAAACTAGTCTGACAGGTTTTTTTTATTGTTCCAACTAGAGATGACCGAGAATGGCTTTTTTACCGATATTCCGATATTGTCCAACTCTTTATTACCGATATGGATATATACAGTGGTGGAATTAACACATTATTATGCCTAATTTTGTTGTGATGCCCCGCTGGATGCATTAAACAATGTAACAAGGTTTTCCAAAATAAATCAACTCAAGTTATGGGAAAAAAGTGCCAACATGGCACTGCCATATTTATTATTGAAGTGCATTATTTTTTTTTAACATGCCTCAAAACAGCAGCTTGGAATTTGGGACATGCTCTCCCTGAGAGAGCATGAGGAGGTTGAGGTGGGCGGGTTTGGGGGGTGTATATCGTAGCGTCCCGGAAGAGTTAGTGCTGCAAGGGGTTCTGGGTATTTGTTCTGTTGTGTTTGTGTTGTGTTACGGTGCAGATGTTCTCCCGAAATGTGTTTGTCATTCTTGTTTGGTGTGGGTTCACAGTGTGGCGCATGTTCGTAACAGTGTTGAAGTTGTTTATACGGTCACCCTCAGTGTGACCTGTATGGCTGTTGACCAAGTATGCCTTGCATTCACTTGTGTGTGTGTGTGAAAAGATGTAGATATTATGTGACTGGGCCGGCACGCAAAGGCAGTGCCTTTAAGGTTTATTGGCGCTCTGTACTTCTCCCTACGTCCGTGTACACAGCGGCCTTTTAAAAAGTCATACATTTTACTTTTTGAAACCGATACCGACAATTTTGAGACAGATACCGATAATTTACGATATTAAATTTTAAAGCATTTATCGGCCGATAATATCGTCAGTCCGGACATCCCTAGTTCCAACTAGGGTTGCAACAAGTAATCTATTAAATCGATTAAAATCGATTATTAAAATAGTTGCCGATTAATTTAGTCATCGATTCGTTGGATCTATGTTATGCGCATGCGCAGAGTTTTTATTTTTATTTTTAATAAACCTTTATTTATAAACTGCAACATTTACAAACAGCTGAGAAACAATAATCAAAATAAGTATGGTGCTAGTATGCTGTTTTTTTCAATAAAATACTGGATAGGATAGAAATGTAGTTTGTCTCTTTTATCCGATTATTAATCGATTAATCGAAGTAATAATCAACAGATTAATCGATTATCAAATTAATCGTTAGTTGCAGCTAGGGATGTCCGATAATGGCTTTTTGCCGATATCCGATATGCCGATATTGTCCAACTCTTTAATTACAGATACCGATATCAACCGATACCGATATCAACCGATATATACAGTCGTGGAATTAACACATTATTATGCCTAATTTGGACAACCAGGTATGGTGAAGATAAGGTACTTTTCAAAAAAATTAATCAAATAAAATAAGAAAATTTAAACTTTTGAACGATTCCGGGAGAATCGGAAAGTTAGTCCCGGTTCCAATCGATACTCGATACCCCACCCAGTGTCGACAAGGCTTTTTGGGCTCCCTCCATCCCATGTCACTATACAACTGGGCGCTTCTTCGTTGGTGTTCAGCGGCTTCTTCTTCCGGTCGGCAGACTTATTCTTTTTTTCCGGTCGGCGGACTGGGTATGGAAACTAGGAATCGAAACTAGGAATCGAAATTTAAACTTTTGAACGATTCCGGGAGAATCTGAAAGTTAGTCCCGGTTCCAATCGATACTCGATACTCGATACCCAACCCTAGTGTCGACAAGGCTTTTTGGGCTCCCTCCATCCCATGTCACTATACAACTGACACAATGTTCCTCGATGACGTTTGCACACCTTGAACTATTTCCCCCCCCCACCCCTGGTCCGTTTATTTCCAGCGATGGCATCCCTCCTTACAAACTGAGCTCCAAAAAGCAGCTTCACCGGGAGATGCAGCGAAACGTGAGGATGAACAGCCAAGTGTCTCTTCCTGCTTTTCCTGTAAGTACATTAATCAACGCACTCCTTCTTTTTTTTTCCAAACTAGGTGCTCGCCAGCTAGCGCGGCGTCATTTCCATACCACCTTCTTTTTTCCCTCTTGGTTCTATGAATAGTTGCGCGGCAAGCAAAGATCTGAGGAGAAAGCGTCAAAAAGATCTTGCCTCCCACTCACACACACATGCAAACACGAGCCCCCTCGCTACCTTTGGTGTCACCTACACCCGCCCATTAGGGTGTCTTGAAGTCTGCGGGAGAGCAGGAGGTCTCTAAGCTGTTTATCGCCACAGTGCTCAAAACGCACCGGGGTTCTTCTTCCCCAACCAGTGATGCAAATACAGAGAACAGAGGCGAGGTGGAGATGAGGGGAAGATCTTCTGCCGCTTTATCCCGAGGGCTCTGAAATGAGCCCAACAAAAACACAAAGATTCTCAGACACGTTCATTCTCGCGCGCACACACACACACACATGCGGCGCTTTGATCTGAGGATGAATGGAGCACGCGCGCAGGAAAAGTGACAACTTCCAACAGAGCTTGGCCCCCTTTTGCTCCACCGCAGCACCCCCACCCCCTCCCCCTGGAGGTGCGGGATCTAAGGGAAGAGTTTGAGCATGTCATGTGAGCTTTCAGTGGGTCAAAGGGGAGTTGGTAGCTTAAGGCTCTTAATAGGAGCTAACTTCAGCGCGGAGTTTGGAATAAGTGTTAAAACAAGTATCCGGCAAAAATAAACTTCACGTAACCTCGCCTTTCGTCACCATTTTTGACATGCGGCATTTTTTTTTTTTTGGAAAGGGGAGGAATAGATCCGCAGATTGGATCTGGCAACCCCTCCTCCTCTCTCTGGCTGTCCCGCGTTGCTTTTATTTTCACTTTTTTAGCCTTGTTTTTGTTTCCCCCCCTCCCGTCTGATTTTTGGCGATGGCTGCTGCTCCCTCGGTGCCGCGCGGCGCCTCGGGCTCCATCGGAACGCTTCTTTTCCTCACTTTTTTCTCTCCTCCCCTTCATCTCTACTACAAAGGGACGAGAGAAAACAAAAAAAGGAAAAAATCAAGAAAGCCTCAGCGCAAAAAAATGCAAATAATTTAATATGGGCACACACACACACACACACACGTACATATATATATATTCTCTGTCACTTTTGTAGCTCAAAGGTGCCCAGTGTGTGACAGAGGAGGGGGGGATAAATTATCTCAACCTTTCTGATCTTGCAGCCTTTTTTGTGGCACCTTCATGTGCCTCCTTTGCTCTCTTCACTATCCTTTTCTCTGGCCTCCTGCGCTCATCTTTGCATCTTTTTTTTTTTTTTTTTTTAATCCCCCATCCTTCCTCCCTGGAGTTCCTTTCTACCCCCTGTCGATATGTGCCTTTTATTCCGAGATGTAAAGTGACTACTTCCCATCTATCTACCCCCAACACACACACACACTAGTATCAAACCATCTCCCTCCTACTGCGTTTTTGATATGTGACGGGGCAACACTTTGAAGTTAGCCGACTTTAAAGGCCTACTGAAATGAATTTTTTTTATTTAAACGGGGATAGCAGATCCATTCTATGTGTCATACTTGATCATTTCGCGATATTGCCATATTTTTGCTGAAAGGATTTAGTAGAGAACATCGACGATAAAGTTCGCAACTTTTGGTCGCTGATAAAAAAAAAAGCCTTGCCTGTACCGGAAGTAGCGTGATGTCGCAGGTTGAAAGGCTCCTCACATTTCCCCATTGTTTACACCAGCAGCGAGAGCGATTCGGACCGAGAAGGCGACGATTACCCCATTAATTTGAGCGAGGATGAAAGATTTGTGGATGAGGAACGTGAGAGTGAAGGACTAGAGTGCAGTGCAGGACGTATCTTTTTTCGCTTTGACCGTAACTTAGGTAAAGGGGCTCGTTGCATTCCACACTTTCTCCTTTTTCTATTGTGGATCACAGATTTGTATTTTAAACCACCTCGGATACCATATCCTCTTGAAAATGAGAGTCGAGAACACGAAATGGATATTCACAGTGACTTTTATCTCCACGACAATACATCGATGAAGCACTTTAGCTACGGAGCTAACGTGATAGCATCGTGCTTAAATGCAGATAGAAACAAAATAAATAAGCCCTTGACTGGAAGGATAGACAGAAGATCAACAATACTACCAAACACTGGACCTTTAACCACACGGTTAATGCTGTGCCGCCTGTCGAAGCCTAGCAATGCTGTTGCTAACGACGCCATTGAAGCTAACTTAGCTACGGGACCTCGTCAGAGCTATGCTAAAAACATTAGCTCTCCACCTACGCCAGCCCTCATCTGCTCATCAACACCCGTGCTCACCTGCGTTCCAGCGATCGACGGCGCGACGAAGGACTTCACCCAATCATCGATGCGGTCGGCGGCTAGTGTTGGATAGTGCGTCTGCTATCCAACTCAAAGTCCTCCTTGTGTTGCTGCAGCCGGCCGCTAATACACCGATCCGACCTACAGCTTTCTTCTTTGCAGTCTCCATTGTTCATTAAACAAATTGCAAAAGATTCACCAACACAGATGTCCAGAATACTGTGGAATTTTGCGATGAAAACAGAGCTGTTTGTATTGGATTCAATGGTGTCCGAATACTTCCGTTTCAACCATTGACGTCACGCGCATACGTCATCATACATAGACGTTTTCAAGCGGAAGTTTCCCGGGAAATTGAAAATGTCACTTTATAAGTTAACCCGGCCGTATTGGCATGTGTTGCAATGTTAAGATTTCATCATTGATATATAAACTATCAGACTGCGTGGTCGCTAGTAGTGGCTTTCAGTAGGCCTTTAAAAGAGACCCGCTAAGGATGACTGAGCGATCGGGGCCCAGTGTGACCACGCAATTGTGTCTGCCACACCTTTTAAAACAGGCCTGGGCAATTATTTTGACTCGGGGGTCCAAAATTAGAGAGAAAAATGTGTCCGGGGGCCGGTATATCTGATTTTTAGGAACACTAATACAAAACCTCACAATAATGTCTGATTGAATGCTAAAAACTAATGGCATTTCAAACATTTTTTTACTGAATGAGCAACCTAGAATGTACAGACTGTGGCATTTACAATATTAACTATGAAGGATAAAACACTGAATATTGACAACATGAACGTCACACTCCCTCTCGATCGACATATTTTACAATCAAGCGAAACGCAACAAAAATGCAACAAGCACCACGAAATATGAACACGAAGGGTCTTCACTGGCTTCCAGTTAGATTCCGCATGGAGTTTACAATTTTAGTCCTGACATTCCGTGCGTTGCATGGTGGGGGCCCTCAGTACATCACTAACTTGTTATGCCCCTACTCTTCAGGGTGCAGCCTCCAGTCTTCAGGCCAGGGTCTTCTAAATATCCCGAAAACTCGTTTTAAAAGCTGTAGAGACCTGGCATTCCAGACTATAAGCTCCCAGACTCTGGAACAATTGGCACCAGTCCATCTGTGATCTTGACTGTGTTGAAACTTTCATTTCAAAACTTCTCTTTTTAGTAACGTTTTAAGTTAATGCACCTTTTAACTATCATTTTTTAATCCACTTCGTATCCTTTTTATGATGTAGCCCCTGGTGTTTCAAATTTAATTGTTGTTTTTCTTCACTGTCTGTGAAAAGCGCTTTATAAATAACATTTATCTACTTACTACTTACTTACTGACTAAAAAATATCCCTGCTGTGACGTAGATTACCATACTAATTAGATTACCGTAATTTCCGGACTATAAGCCGCACCTGACTATAAACCGCACCATCTGAATTTAGGGGAAAATACAGATTGCTCCATATATAAGCCGCACCCGACTATAAGCCGCAGGGTTTTGATGTGTAATTAGCGTAGTATATAGGGGTTCCTGCTACCACGGAGGGGATTGTCGGGACATAGATGACTGTTTGGGAACGCAAAGCGTCCCATTTATTAACAATAAATCTTTCAATCATTCAATCAAACTTTCACATCTTTGACATGGCGAACAGCATTCGTGCAGAGTACAAATAATACAACGGTGCAAAGTAATACAAAGTGCTCGCCTGTACGTTATCAAAATAACCAGCTTACCGGTATATGAAAAGTCAGTCTTTAATCATTGTGTCATCGTCTTCCTCCTGTGTACTAAAACCACCGAAATCCTCTTCGTCGGTGTCGGAGAAGAACAGGCAGTATATAAGCCGCACCCTTGTATAAGCCGCAGGGACCAGATCGAGGGGAAAAAGTAGCGGCTTATAGTCCGGAAATTACGGTACCTTAATAACTAATTAGATTACCATAGTAACTAATTAGATTACCATAGTAACTAGTATATCATGCAAAAGCGCAGATTCCAACCATTGAAATACTTTGTATAGTTCAAGACTTACGGTCATTAGAAAACATCACTGCACATCATAATGGCAGCTACAGTTTTCATCTTAAAGATCTAAAAAAAATTATTTGGGAATGTCCGGCGGGCCAGTTTGAAAAGCTTAATGGGCCGCATGTGGCCCCCGGGCCTTGATTTTTCCCAGGTTTGTTTTAAAAAATGAAAAACCTTCCAAAATGAAGGCACAGCTGACGGATTCTCCTTCCACCCACAGCGCACCCGTTGTCCTCCCAAAGAAGGGGTCCCGGTGGAGCCGGCAAAGTTTGCGGCCCAGCTCATCTCACGCCTGGAGAGCCTGAAGAGGGAACAGGACACCCTCAGCTCTCTGGAGGTGAGGCTGCAGCAGATTCAGGAGGTTTGTGTGCTTCTCCGTGGAGTAAAGTACACCTCGGTGTTTCTTCTTCTTCTTCCACTGAGCAATGTTGTCTTTTGTCTCTAGGAGGAAGAGCGAGAGGACACGGAGATAGTGGGAAGTGCTCAGCAGATCCCTCCTCATCCACTCCTCCTTCTCCCCGGCTCCTCCGAGGAGGACCCCCAGGCCATCCTGGACAAGCACCTCTCGCGTGTCCTCAAGACGCCTGGCTGCCAGTCCCCCGCCGTCATCTGGCACTCGCCTCGCTCCAGCTCGCCGGAGCACCGACCCTTACCCCGAGCAGGGTTCGGACTAAAGGCGTCCCTTTCCAGCCCCGACCAGGGATCCTTCACTCTCACCTTGGGCCCCGGCGGAGCCCTGGTGAGCAGGCAGAGCACCACCAAGCACATCCACCACCATTACATCCACCATCACGCCAGCCCCAAGACAAAGGAGCAGTTTGAGAGGGAGGCCGCTCTCAGGGTGCACGCTCTGTGCTCCAGCAGCGGCGAGTGTCCGCCCTGCCAGCCTTACCAGCGCAGCCGCAGCCTGGGCCGAGAGACGTGCGGCGTGGTCTCTGCAGACTCCAGCGTGGGGTCAGTTCTCCAAAAACAGCTTATTTTCCTTTTTCCCTCCATGGCATTAACTTATTTGCTTTCCCCCAAGGCGTTCCAGCTCTCTGTCCAGGCGAGTGTGCCGTTCAGGGGCCGAGGAGGGGGTAGCCGAGAGGTGCATGGAGGACTGCGGGGCCCTCCAGCTACCCAGCAACACCACGGACCCTGCTCAGAACGTCTTGCAGTGGATCCTTGAAAGCAAACGTCAGGGCAAACACAAGTCAAGGTAAGCTTGGATCAGACCTGGGCAAATTAGGGCCCGGTAAGCTTTTCAATCTGGCCCGCCGGACATTCCCAAATAATTTTTTTAGATCTTTAAGATGGAAAGTGTATGATGTGCAGTGATGTTTTCTAATGACCGTAAGTCTTGAACTACCGTATTTTCCGCACTATAAGGCGCACCTAAAAACCTCCAATTTTCTCAAAAGCTGACAGTGCGCCTTATAATCCGGTGCGCCTTATACATGGACCAATATTGAGCCACAACAGGTCTCGCAACCCCAGCCTCTACTGTAGCATCTATTCTATGCGGTGCAGTGTGGGCGGGAAGCGTTTCCACAGAAGCGGAAGGAGATTTTCACAACAAAGTTCTAAAATTAGTGATATATCAGATATATCAGATTGTAGGTGGGTTTATTTTGTGCACTTCGCGTTGATATTTCACTGTTTTTTTGCATTTTTGTTGCGACAAACATTCATACGTTGTCAATATTCAGTGTTTTACCGTTCATAGAAATTTTTTTTAATTCCATTACGTTTTTTAAGGCGGTCTGTCATACCGTTTTTAGCATTCAATCAGACATTATTGTGAGGTTTTGTATTAGTGTTCCTAAAAACAGATATACCGGCCCCCAGACACATTTTCTTCTCTAAATGTGGCCCCCCCCCGAGTCAAAATAATTGCCCAGGCCTGGCTTGGATGATTCCAGCAGAATTTCTATGTTATTTTCTTGCTGCCCTCAGTCTTCTCTTGCATAAAATATCTCTTAAATCAGTGATTCCCAACCACCGGTCCATGGTCCGGTACCGGTCCGTGACGCATTTGCTACCGGGCCGCAGAGAAACATTAAATAATTTATAAACGACTGCATTTTCTCCGACTTAACTTTCGCCTGTCCCACTAGACACACTAAGAAGCTTGTTTATAGGTGCACAATAAAACTCTTCATTGGAAGTTGTCATTTGTTATAACTTTGTGACATGTTAGGGTTATATAAATAAACATTGATTGATTGATTGATGATACAATGCACATTAATGAACATATAAAATATCAATGCGACAGATTGTAGCCAAAAGGCTGATTTCCATCTGCATCTCATTGCAAAGAAACAAGCCCAGGGCTCCCACTAATTCAGTGTTATACCAGTGTTTCCCATAAACTGCCAAGATACCTGTGGCGGTGACATCATCGAGTAATTTGCATAGTTTACTACAATGATATGATTTTCTCTAATAAGGCTCAAAAAATGTATACTTACTAATTAATAATAACAGTTTTGTTTTAAACGTCCATCCATCCATTTTACAATATAATTACAACACTATGTACATATTTATATACAGATTTGAACAATAAGTTATTCACTGAAATATATTTATTAATTGTGGTTCTTACAAAAAATATATCTTATAAAATATAAAAGCTAAAATGTCTCTTAAAGCTCTGTCCCTTTAATTAGTGCATACTAAATCATTTAACTTTAGCCTACTACTACAACCATATTATTTACCAGCAACATAAAGTGAAACAGAGGCAGAGGTGTCCTGCCACAGTCAGTAACAAATAAACAGAAAACAGTAGTGGTCAAATACAAATAAGGCAACAAGAGAAGTATGCTCTATCCTCTTTTGTAAAGTAAATCTGAACAGCCGATATGGGCATTTACATCAACTATATGATTTGCCTGAGAAGCTGGACAGGACAAAAAACAAAACAAAAATTTATTTTTTTTAAAATTTAAAAACAAAAATTTTTTTTTATTTGTGGTGGACGTAATTCTTTCGTGGCGGGCCGCCACAAATAAATGAATGTGTGGGAAGCACTGTATACTGAGTTGTAGTTTTCATGCACTTATTTTTGCTGTATTTATCTGGCACAAGTGAAAAGCCGGTCCCTGAAAATAATGCTTACATTAAACCGGTCCGTGGTGCAAAAAAGGTTGGGGACCCCTTTCTTAAATGACTTAAGATGCTTCATTGGATTAACCATCTCCCAGTTGATGTGCTAGATCAGAGTTTTTCAACCACTGTGCAGTCTGGTGTGCCGTGGGAGATTATGTAATTTCACCTATTTGGGGTAAAAATATTTTTTGCAAAGCAGTAATTGTAGTCTGCAAATGATGTGTTGTTGTTGAGTGTCGGTGCTGTCTAGAGCTCGGCAGCGTAACCGTGTAATACTCTTACATATCAGTAGGTGGCAGCCGGTAGCTAATTGCTTTGTAGATGTCTTGAACACGTCGTGTGAGACGACAAGGGTTTGTCGTCGTATCTGATGCTTAAACCAAAAATTAACAAAAGGTGAGTGCCCCTAAGAAAAGGCATTGAAGCTTAGGGAAGGCTATGCAGAACGAAACTAAAACCGAACTGGCTACAAAGTAAACAAAAACAGAATGCTGGACGACAGCAAAGACTTACTGTGGAGCAAAGACGGCGTCCACAAAGTACATCCGTTCATGACATGACGATCAACAATGTCCCCACAAAGAAGGGTAGCAACAACTGGAATATTCTTGATTGCTAAAACAAAGCAGAAGCGGGAAATATCGCTCAAAGGAAGACATGAAACTGCTATGGGAAAACAGGAAAAGCCACCAAAATAGGAGCGCAAGACAAGAAGTAGAACACTACACACAGGAAAACAGCAAAAAAGTCTAAATAAGTCAGGGTGTGATGTGACAGGTGGTGACAGTACATCTACTTTGAGACAAGAGCTATATTGATGCATGCTTGGTTATGCTTTAAAGCAGGGGTCACCAACCTTTTTGAAACCAATAGCTACTTCTTGGGTACTGATTAATGCGAAGGGCTACCAGTTTGATACACACTTAAATAAATTGCCAGAAATAGCCAATTTGCTCAATTTACCTTTAACTCTATGTTATTATTAATAATTAATGATATTTACACTTAATTGAACGGTTTAAAAGAGAAGAAAACACGAAAAAAATGACAATTAAATTTTGAAACATAGTTTATCTTCAATTTCGACTCTTTAAAATTTAAAATTCAACCGAAAAAAAGAAGAGAAAAACTTAAAAAAAGAATTTGTGGAACATCATTAGTAATTTTTCCTGATTAAGATTAATTTTAGAATTTTGGTGACATATTTTAAATAGGTTAAAATCCAATCTACACTTTGTTAGAATATATAACAAATTGGACCAAGCTATATTTCTAACAAAAACAAATCATTATTTCTTCTAGATTTTCCAGAACAATTTTTTTAAAAGAAATTAAAAAGACCTTGAAATAAGATTTAAATTTGATTCTACAGATTTTCTAGATTTGCCAGAATAATTTTTTTGAATTTTAATCATAATAAGTTTGAAGAAATATTTCACAAATATTCTTCGTCGAAAAAACAGAAGCTAAAATGAAGAATTACATTAAAATGTATTTGTTATTCTTTACAATAAAAAAAATAAATTTACTTGAACATTGATTTAAATTGTCAGGAAAGAAGAGGAAGGAATTCAAAAGGTATATGTGTTTAAAAATCCTAAAATCATTTTTAAGGTTGTATTTTTTTCTCTAAAATTGTCTTTCTGAAAGTTATAAGAAGCAAAGTAAAAAAAATAATGAATTTATTTAAACCAGTGAAGACCAAGTCTTTAAAATATTTTCTTGGATTTTCAAATTCTATTTGAGTTTTGTCTCTCTTAGAATTAAAATGTCGGGCAAAGCGAGACCAGCTTGCTAGTAAATAAATACAATTTAAAAAATAGAGGCAGCTCACTGGTAAGTGCTGATATTTGAGCTATTTTTAGAACAGGCCGGCGGGCTACTCATCTGGTCCTTACGGGCTACCTGGTGCCCGCGGGCACCGCGTTGGTGACCCCTGCTTTAAAGTCATATCCAACAAATTGCGACAACAATTTTTTTACTGTCAACTGAGTTTAATTTTTTAATGATTTCTGCTGATTTTTGGATATTTTCAATGAAAAAATGTGCCCCGTTTAAAAAAAGGTTGAAAAGCACTGTGATAGGTATTCTAACTGCGTGTAGTTTTTGTTTGGATCATGTCTTAATTTTCTGTGCTTCTCTCTCCCCAGCAGCCCCCAAAGCACCAAAAAAGCTTTCGGCGGCTCCTCCACCCAGACTCATACGTGGGGCGGAGGCGGAAACTGCGCTCACCTGCGAGGCCACCAGCCGTCGCAGCCCTTCATCCAAGACCCCGCCATGCCACCACTGCCCCCTCCTAATACCCTGGCCCAGCTGGAAGAGGCCTGCCGTCGACTGGAGGAGGTTTCCGTCAAGACCACCAAGCAAAGGTACACTCCTTACCCTCTTTCAATGCGCGCCGTCAATCGTTTTATTGATGATGCTCCCTGCTGAAGTTTCTCCACGCTTCCCGCAGGCATTCACTGTCCAATCTCCAGCGGGACAAGAGCCACCTTGTGCCTTTGCAGAGTGCAGGGTCCACCCCCATGTCTCCTGCCAACCCTAACCCCACTTCAACAACCAAAAGCAGCAGCGGCCTCTGCCTTCAATCGAACGAGTATGTTAGCCTCGCCCTTCCTCCTCTTACCCATTCACCTCCATACCTACATGCATTCACTCACAATAGAAGCTTATTTTGAGCGCATCCGGTAAATAGTAGTCGCTGCACCACCACACCGAGACATGTTCTTTCATTTGTATGTATCATTTTTTTTTCCCCCCGCCGTCCTTCGTTGAGCTGCCAGTTGGCCAAGCAGAGCTCAGCAAAGAGGCAGCTCCTCTGAAGTGGGCCTACAAAGCCTTGGACCTAGCTGAAGGGGAATTGATAACACTCTACACCCCTCCCCTTTCTTCATGCACACACACATTTATGGGCCACGCCACTGGGTCACTTCGTTACCGCCGGTTAGGTCATTCTTCATCCAACGGGGTCATTTTTAATATATGTAGTCGTGCTCTAAAGTGTACATACACTTGTAAAGAACATAATGTCATGGCTGTCAACTCGTGTTTTTTTGTGATAGAATGATTGGAGCACATACTTGTCGGTCACACAAAACATTCATGAAGTTTGCTTCTTTTATGAATTTATTATGGGTCTACTGAAAATGTGAGCAAATGTGAGGGGTCAAAAGTATACATACAGCAATGTTAATATTTGCTTACATGTCTCATAACCCAAGTTTCACTGCAATAAGGTACTTTTGGTAGCCATCCACAAGCTTCTGGTTGAATTTTTGACCACTCCTCTTGACAAAATTAGTGCAGTTCAGCTAATTTTGTTGGTTTTCTGACATTGACTTGTGTCTTCAGCATTGTCCACATGTTTTGACATCACATGGACAAAGATAAGACCTTCCGGAGGAAAGTTCTGTGGTCAGATGAATCAAAAATTGAGCTGTTTTGCCACAATACGTTTGGAAGAGAAAAGGTGAGGCCTTTAATCCCAGGAACACCATTCCTACCGTCAAGCATGGTGGTGGTAGTGTTATGTAGGGCTGCAACAACTAATCGATTAAATCGATTTAAAATCGATTACCAAAATAGTTGGCGATTAATTCAGTCATCGATTCGTTGGAACTATGCTGTGCGCATGCGCGGAGGCTTTTTTTTAAATTTTATTTTATTTTTTTTGGTTATTTTTTCGTTGTTGTTTTTTGTTTTTTTTTATAAACCTTTATTTATAAACTGCAACATTTACAAACAGCTGAGAAACAATAATCAAAATAAGTACAAAAACAGTACAAATCAGCGCCAGGGCGGCGGTGAGGCTACGTCTCATGAGGTGGCGTAAACTAGCCAATGATGTGTCATGTGCAGCTCACGTGACGACGGCGTCTCCTTTGCTGGAAACATTCGAAAAGTGGCGCAGGAAAACACGACCGATAGTTTAGCGGAGAAACATCCTGAGGTTATTGCTTCAATGGAGAAAAGTGTACGACCTGAGTCGTCAAAAGTGTGGGAACACTTCACTTTAAAGACTTCAAAGAAGAGCGTTTCCTGCAAAATGGCACGGAAGTACAACATTGCTTCAGAAGCACCTGAAAAGGAAACATGTTGGAGCCATGGATGAAGGGAGGAACTCACAGTACGTAACTTTTTAAGTCCATAGTGGCAACAAGCATTCATGAGTTCAGCTTTTTTGTGAGTAACGTTAAAGTTATGCCTTTGTTGCAACGCGGGGCTGATAATGTGTCTCCGGCACATTTGACTCCGTTTTGAGAGAGAAAACGCACGGTTACCAATTTGGAAATAAACGTAACGGACAGAAATATCTCAGGTTGGTTTCATAATGGATCAATGTAGCCGGGCCGATAAAGCTATATAAATATATTTAGATTTGAGTGACGCTTTAGTATAACTAAACGTTATGAAGGTGCTGGAATATTTCATGCTATTATTCAGAGGCAGCCTGAAATGAATCCTTTATTATTCACAACAGAAACGTGTACATTATCTGATTCAGTTCTGATGAGTTACATTTCTGTGTTATTGTTGGTGTATGCTGCACCCCCAATGTCCACAACATGGTGCCAGTATGCTGGGTTTTTTTTCAATAAAATACTGGAAAGGATAGAAATGTAGTTTGTCTCTTTTATCCGATGATTAATCGACGTAATAATCGACAGATTAATCGATTATCAAATTAATCGTTAGTTGCAGCCCTAGTATTATACTCTGGGCCTGTTTTGCTGCCAATGGAACTGGTGCTTTACAGAGAGTAAATGGGACAATGGAGAAAGGAGGATTACCTCCAAATTCTTCAGGACAAGCTCAAATCATCAGCCCGGAGGTTGGGTCTTGGAGGCAGTTGGGTGTTCCAACAGGACAATAATAATAACAATAATACATTTTATTTATAAGGCACCTTTCTGGGCACTCAAGGACACGGTACAAGATCGAAACAATAAAATTAAATTGGATAAAAACAACAACAAAGATAGAGAAGAAAAGATGATTACAATGAATAAGCAGTCAGGAATAGGTGTTGTCTTGATTTGAAGAGGGATATTGAGTCCAAGTTTCGAAGGGACGGTCAGATGGATGGATGAAGAGGATCTTGGGGAACGTGAGGGCGTGGCGACATGGATCAGGTCAGAGAGATAAGATGGAGAGAGATTATGGATGGCTTTGAAAGTGAGGAGAATTATTTTAAAGTGGATACGATGTTCGATGGGTAGCCAGTGGAGTTGCTGCAGAACGGGGGTGATGTGCTGGATTGAAGGGGTTCTGGGGATTATCCGGGCTGCAGAGTTCTGGAGAAGTTGAAGTTTGTGAGGGAGACCAAACAGGATCCCCAAACACACGTCAAAAGTGGTGAAGGAATGGCTAAATCAGGCTCGAAGGAAGGTTTTAGAATGGCCTTCCCAGAAGTCCTGACTTAAACGTGTGGACAATGCTGAAGAAACAAGTCCATGTCAGAAAAGCAACACATTTAGCTGAACTGCACCAATTTTGTCAAGAGGAGTGGTCAAAAATTCCAGCAGAAGCTTGTGGATGGCTACCAAAAGTGCCTTATCTCAGTGAAACTTGCCAAGGGACATTAACATTGCTGTATGTATACTTTTGACCCAGCACATTTGCTCACATTTTCAGTAGACCCATAATAAATTCATAAAAGAACCAAACCTTCATGAATGTTTTTTGTGACCAACAAGTATGTGCTCCAATCACTCCATCACAAAAAAATAAGAGTTGTAGAAATTCATTGGAAACTCAAGACAGCCATGACATGATGTTCTTTACAAGTGTATGTACACTTTTGACCACGACTGTATCTACTCTTAACTTTATATAATTATCACACGTACCAGCATCTCTCTCTTACCCGTCGCCGTTTCTCTCTCCTGCAGCGCTACAGAGTGCCGGAAGGGTCTAACGAGCCACGGGCTCTGCAGCGGAGAGACGGTGGTCACCTACTTCTTTTGCGGGGAGGAGATCCCCTATAGGAGGACCATGAACAGCCACAGTCTCACCCTGGGCCACTTCAAGGAGCAGCTGCGCAAGAAGGGCAGCTACAGGTGTGTACCGCTTAACATTGCACAATTTGAGGGGGGGGGAACCGCTTGAAATGACGTTGTGGCCATACCATTGCTGCAGTATTATATACTCCAGTCTCCACCTTTCTGCAGGGGCCCTCAGTCTCCTCTCGGATAGGTGTTTTGTTACTCTTCAACGTTGTTAGCGTAACTCTGGCACTACTTGACGCGTTGATTTTATTTAAGACACTTTGTCAAGCTAGCACACATGAGATGGCACGACATTTAGTCCTCGAGGTTGCAGATTTAGTAGTCCAATGAGTACCACGAGGACGATATTGGTATCCGAAACGTTCACATTTCTTAACGTCGATGCCCATTTTCAATACTCTAAGCAGCTATCTGTATCGCCATGCACCGCGTGGAGCTGCTCCCCTTAATCGATGATCCATCGCGGCAAATAAACATTACATACAAG
Source organism: Entelurus aequoreus (assembly GCF_033978785.1). Classification (NCBI taxonomy): domain Eukaryota; kingdom Metazoa; phylum Chordata; class Actinopteri; order Syngnathiformes; family Syngnathidae; genus Entelurus; species Entelurus aequoreus. The sequence goes on from NC_084755.1 coordinate 2,211,209, forward strand.
TATTATTATCATTGGAGAACAAGGCTAAACATGTCACACACAGAGTAAGAGAAAGCAAGAGTAGGCAAGCTACTTGCTAAATTAGCTTGAAACAATGGAAGAAATAAGTGCTTAGTAAACCTTAAGGCAGGGGTGTCCAAACTTTTTCCACTGAGGGCCGTACACAGAAAAATTTAAGCATGCGGGTGCCATTTTGATATTTTTCATTTTCAAACCTTAACAAAATATATGGATTTATTATTTTTTTTAACCTTTACTGCTCCCGGGGAATATAAAGGGTCTCAGTCATTAAACTGTTAAAAATAAGTCAAATTATTATTTTTTTTTTAATTTAACGCTTACAGTAAATCTCTATATCAACTTGAGGTTGATATCAATTTAAAAAAAAAAAGGTTTTCTGTCAAAGACAACTTTGTTTTTTATAGTAAAACTGAAATATGCAGTACTTAGTGATTAGAGCCTTAAAAGATCAATAATGCAGGACAATATTTTTGAGTAATCACAGTGAAAAGTTAAATAAAATCCTACTAAATATATTTGGAATCCAAAAGGTCCCCCACTCATAAAGTGATACATTTTTATTAGTTTTTTTTTTACTTTTAACACTTAAATTACGAGATCAACTCCAGATATATATGTCGATTTTACGTTTGAACTATTATTTTGTTTGTTTTATGCTCTTTTGTCAAATAAAACTTTGATGTTTTTATATGGCAACCACACAATATATGCAATATTTTTTCCACATTAAACATTTTAAAGTGATATTTTTTAAGTAATAATTTATTATAACATTGATTTTTAGTCTTTTTTTTTTATTATTAGCAATGGCAAAAAAAATAAAGACAAAAGAAAAAAAACAGCCTGCATGGCAGCTTTGTGTCAACATTGCAACTTTTTCTTGTTAGATTTCACCTCATTCCACTTTTTTAAAATGTATTTTTAAATTTTTTCAATATTATCAATTTTGCAATTTTTGCAGAATGTGTGGCGGACCGGTAAACAATCAGCTGCGGGCCGCAAATGGCCCCCAGGCCGCACTTTGGACACCCCTGCCTTAAGGAATGTAGATGGAAGTGCGTTACAGCAGAAATTAGGCCGTTTTTAGCAGCGACCTCAGTCAATAATAAATATGGCAGTGCCATGTTGGCATTTTTTTCCATAACTTGAGTTGATTTATTTTGGAAAACCTTGTTACCTTGTTTAATGCATCCAGCCGGGCATCACAACAAAATTACCGTATTTCCTTGAATTGCCGCCGGGAATATAGTATTCGCCTGCCTAGAATTACAGCCGGGTCAAACTCGTTTCTCAAAATAATTAGCGCATGCTTGGCACTTCCGCCGGGTCAAATATGAGTCATTAAATGATGGTGGTAGAGTGCGCTAGTGATCCTTCTTGCGACTACCAGTACTGCAGAAGACCGGTGCTGCAGAAGAAGACAACAAGCAGCAAGCGTGAGCAGCGATCGTTTGCTTGCACTTTTAACATGGAGGATTACATATCTAAAATAAAACAGTTTTCTAAACTGGACTTTCAATCGAAGCAGGAGGTAATAATTAAAAGAATATCTCCAGAGACTTTTAAAACTGAAGAAAGATAAGGAAGACTGCCTTTGATCAGAAGCAGCTGCACATGGACATCATTTATAAGTAAAGGTAAGACCATAATAACGTTTTTTTTTTTTATTAAATGTCCTTTTCATGATAAGGTAAGCGCCGGAGTAAGAAGAGGTATTAAAATAATTAGCGCATGCTTGCCCATCCCGCATGCTTTTGGTAAGCGCAGGAGTGAGAAGAGGTTTTAAATTAATTAACGCCCCGGCGACTATTCAAGGAAATACGGTAGGCATAATAATGTGTTAATTCCACGACTGTATATATCGGTATCGGTTGATATCGGAATCGGTAATTAAGAGTTGGACAATATCGGATATGGGCCAAAAAAGCCATAATCGGACATCTCTAATTTATATTCAAGTTCTAAAGATGTATTACTTACATTCTGCTTGAAAATAGCCCTTCGAGAAATTCATAGTACATTTTTGACCATCCTTCTTAATAGCAAAAAAAATCTAAAATTGTTAGGAAACGGAATCTGAATACCGTATTTTTCGGATTATAAATCGCTCCGGAGTATACGTCGCACCGGCCGAAAATGCATAATAAAGAAGGAATAAAACATATATAAGTCGCATTTTTGGGGGAAATGTATTTGATAAAAGCCAACACCAAGAATAGACATTTGAAAGGCAATTTGAAATAAATAAAGAATAGTGAACAACAGGCTGAATAAGTGTACGTTATATGAGGCATAAATGAAGGTGCCTGGTATGTTAACGTAACATATTATGGTAAGAGTCATTCAAATAACTATAACATATAGAACATGCTATACGTTTAGCAAACAATCTGTCACTCCTAATCGCTAAATCCCATGATTCTCATTCTCTTACGTGAATGAGATCAATAATATTATACGCTAATGTGTTAATAATGTCACACATAAGTCGCTCCTCAGTATAAGTCGCACCCCCGGCCAAACTATGAAAAAAAACTGTGATTTATAATATGAAAAATATGGTATGTTACGTTAACATACCAGGCACGTTCTCAGTTGGTTATTTATGCCTCATATAACTAGGGTAAGAATATTATTAGGATAAGAAATTATCGAGTTTGAGCCCATTATCGAATCCTCTTATCGAACCGATTCCTTATCGATTCTCTTATCGAATCCAGATAGGTTGTTGTATATGGGAAAAAAACAATATTTGGTTTAACAAAAGCTCACTTTTATTTGATAAGAAAAAAATAAAATAAAATAAATGAGTAAATATTGACTGTTACCCCCCTAAAAAAAATTTAAAAAAATAAATATTGACTGTAGTTACCCAAAGTATATTAAGTGGGATTTTTCAGAAAAACAAATATATACAGTAACACAAAAACAACCTGTCTCTGTGATCACTATAGGTGAATAGCCATGCCTTGAGGCGTTTTTTTCCGGTCCATTATTTTTGCTGCTTGTGTGACATCACAGGAAATGACGTAGTTCAGAGCAACATTTCCTGTGTTGTCCCACGGGGCATTTCTTGTGGGACGGGATTCGTTCCCAGGGATTCGAATAAAGAACCGACTCTTTTTCTTTACTATAGTGGCCTCGATAACGGGAACCGGTTCTCAAAAAGGGATTCGAGTCCATGGAATCGGTTATTTTCTTATCGAACAACCGGGAAAACCGGTTTCGAACATCGTCCCTCAGCCTGTTGTTCACTATTCTTTATTTATTTTAAATTGCCTTTCAAATGTCAATATTTGGTTTTGGCTTTTATCAAATACATTTCCCCAAAAATGCGACTTATACTCCAATGCGACTTATATATGTTTTTTTCCTCCTTTATTATGCATTTTCGGCCGGTGCGACTTATACTCCGGAGCGACTTATACTCCGAATAATACGGTAGTCCAAATTGAAAGGATGCCCTACCTCTGACCATGGAGAGCAATGATGTGAGGTTATTATTGTGTTTAATGCTTGTTCATGGGAGTCATGTTATCTGTTGGGTTCAGACGGAGGACCGTGTCTGGTGTGTGTGTGTGTGTGTGTGTTTTGAGAAGGGGAGGGCGTATGGTGTTTGGAGGGGGGGGAGGTTAGTGGGAGAGTTTGAACTGCAGCGATTTTGGGTCCCATCTGGTATTGATTTCCATGCTAAGGCACACTTAATACGCGGCTTTGAAGCCCCGGCCGCTTTCATTTGAACCAACAAAGACTCTCACAAATGGCCAGCATGCAAATGCTTCACTGATGCTATCAGGGGCCCTCTCAACCCCCTCCACCCCCAGCTCACACACCACCACCACCACCACACACATACACACACTCCTCATCCTCCTTCGCCTTCTTCTGCTGTGTACATGCACCATGTTTACACACGCTGTAGTCATTTGATGGCTACTTTGTTAAAGGCAGCGCTGGCATTAGGAAGATGCTGTGGAATTAATTAGCAACGTGATCAAGCCTGCTTTCTTTTTGTTCGCTAGTAACGGGAGATCAACAGTTGTGACGAGGGTCTGTCGGCCTCGTTCCTCTCTCTCTCTCTCTCTCTCTTCTCTATCTCTGGTCCCTGTGTGGTACGTCCACATTTTTGGGGGGCAAAAGGGAGAGCAGTTTAACAGCAGCCAGAGAATGTGTGACGTTTGGTCATTTCTCCAGCATGGCAGCGGTTCAACAAAGAACAGTAATGCTGGGCCCTGCCAGACGATATTGGTGCCAGATGTCAGTGCGAAGGAAAGGGGGTTGGGGGGTTGGGGGGGGGGGGGGGATTTAGCCACATAAAACATGTTCCAGTGGAAATTCTGGCTCTCAGGCTGTGGATCATGATGGCTCTTTTGATGATTCCTCATGTCGCTGACCTCTTCCCCAGCAAACAGGAGAGACGCTTCTTGATGATCGTGATGACCCTTTCGTTTCATTTACTTCATGTATCTTACTACTTTTTAGTACCGCCCCCCCCCCCCCCCCCCGCATGCATGTTGAAGGCCCCCCAAACACACCCCAACTATCCCCAGAATGCTGTTTCTCAAGATTATCCTTTTATAAGAATGGCCTGTTCTCGTTAAAAACGTAACATGGTTGCACACACACACACGTTCTTGTATTTGTTACCTTCTTGAGACCTCCGAATAATGCCTACCTCTTTAGGACCACCCTTTCTAGATATATAAGGATGTGTGTTTACAACATTAATAATATATACATTCTATGCAAATATAAAAAAGGTAAGCATTTAGTCATTTTTTTCTTTATAAATTTTTGTTTAAAATTGGTTTTTAATCTTCATTATTTACTTTATTCCAGTATGTCTCTATATACATTTTTTTTTTTTTTTTTTTTTAAATGCATTTTGGCCAAAGGGGGCGCATTTCAATTTCGTGCACACACTTGTTATTTCATATGTTGACCAGAGGGGGAGCACTTCACATTTTTACACACACTTGTTATTTCATATGTTGACCAGAGGGGGAGCACTTTTAAAACCGACACACAGTCAATTAGAAAAATCCCTCCTTTTCGGGACCACCCTCATTTTGATAGATTTCACCACCAATTGAGATCTCTATTTTTTGTTTTTTTTTGTAATGTGCTTAAGGCCGATGACAAAGGAGTCACGGACCACAGATGGCACCTGTGGCGCACTTTGAGCAACCCAGCTGTAGAAGCTAACTGTTAATGGCCACTCTAGTCTTAGTAGCGTAGTGTATTTGTTCATCCTATGGTCACATATGGGTTGTCTTACGTCAGCACCGGAAGTCGTAAAATCAGCTTTCACCTGGCGGATTTTTTGGGGGATTAATAGGGAAGTCCTTCTTTAGCTTGTTTTATCATATATTGCTGCCTTTGCACCTGTCAATGTTTACTTTTGTATGCACATTAAATCAACAAAAAATCCTGACTTTGAAGCAATGTTCACGGACTCTAGTATTTGGCTCTCTTTTAGATGCAATGGTTTTCCGTATTGGGACCATGATTTATGTCCTAACTTGTTCACATGGAAATTACTTTTCCTTGTTGATGTCTCAAGAAGGGTTGAATACAAAAATAAAAACGCACACACACACACGTTCTTGTATTTGTGGACTTTTTTGAGACCTCCGAAAAATGCCTACCTCTTTAGGACCACCCTTTCTAGATATATAAAGATTTGTATTTACAACATTAATAATATATACATACTATGCAAATATCAAAAATCTTGTTGTGAAAAATGAGTTGGAATTTCACAAGAAAAACTTGGAATTTTGGCAGTATTGTAATAAAAGTCGTCATTTTACTCAACGCAAGTCCAAATTTTACAAGAAAAACTGAACATTTGTGCAATGTTATGATAAAAGTTGGAATTTTACTCAATAACAGTCGCAATTTTACAAGAAAAGCTTAACATTTTGGCAATTTTATGAAAAGAGTCGTAATTTTACTGCACAAAAGTCACAATTTTATTAGAAAACTTAAAAATTTTGGCAATATTATATTAGTATTCGGAATTTTTACTTGGCAAAATTATGACAAAAGTCATAATTTTTTACTCAAAAAATTTCACTATTTTACAAGACAAATGTCACCATTTTGCATTAAAAAGTAATAATTTAACATAAAAAAAAGTAGTAATTTTACGAGAAAATATTGCAATATTACAGAAACAGAAAAAATATGAGAAATTGTTTCCAATTTTATTAGAAAAAAGTCGACACGTGAGAAAAACACTGCTTTTAGTTAAAAAAAATAAAAAATTTGTTTGTAATTGGTTTTTAATCTCCATTATTTACTTCAAGTTATTACAGTATGTCTCTATATACATACCGGAATTTATTTATTGTTTTTATGAATTTTGGCCAAAGGGGGCACATTTCAGTTTCTTACACACACTTGTTATTTCATATGTTGACCAGAGGGGGAGCACTTTTAAAAGCGACACACAGTCAATGTGTAAAATCCCTCCTTTTTGGGACCACCCTCATTTTGATAGTAGTCACCAGCAGGGGTGCTAATGAGACATTCTCTATTAGATGCAATGTTATTGGGACCATGATTTATGTCATCACTTGTTCACACCTCCTCATATGGAAGATACTTTTCCTTCTTCATGTCTCAAGAAGGCTAGAAATACAAGAACACACACACACACATGCACACACGGAGCAAATCAAGGCATTTTTCCATGACATGGTTAATGAGTGAATTGTGAGTGAGACACCCCTCCTCTTTACTACAAACCCCCCCCCCCCCCCCCTGCTGCTTTCTCTTCCTCAAAAATAAGAATGATGGTGGGTTGCATCATTAACGACCCACATGATGTTATTAACCCCCTCACTTCCTCGTTGTTCAACGTTTATCGGCCACCCGTCCTATATGTGTGTGTACTTTCTGCAATACACTGCAATATCATAGTTATTAGCATGTCTGCCTCACAGTCAGGACTTTCAAGATCTAAGTTTGCATATTTTCAACGGGTACTCGCACACCCCCGAAACATACACAATAGGCCTTTTCCACCACAAGTTCTAGGAACTTTATTTATAAATGGTCGATTTATATAGGCTAGTAAGGTAAAGTTTTGTACCTGACAGTTCTAGGAACTTAAAAGTTCCTAGAACTGGGGTCGGCAACTCTTTAGCTCCTTCCTTGAGTTCGACACCTGTGGCCTAAGTGCCTGCATAAGAGAATGATGGGCTCCTAGCTTATGTGGTGGGGGCCACTTTTGCTTGAGACCCTCACAGATGATTTTGAAGCCGCCTTCAAGCGCTCTGTGGACAAATGTTGTCACCACCATGAATGGTGACATTTTGCTGCCTGTTACGTTCCTTTCTCTCCTAACTTTCCTCCCCGCGAGAGCACTTATTTAAAGTAGTGGCTGATTTTTTTGCCTGCCATATCTGCAACGCTAAAAAACATAACTCTGACACAGAGGAAACTATTTTTAAATTTATTTTTTAATAAACACGACATGCTTGTAATGCTTTCTTAAGCGTTACGGGTTGCAAAGGGGTGGAAAGTTTCCGGTAAATTTCCGGAAACTTTTTCCACGGGAAGTTAAGGTCGGGAAGTTTGGAAATATTGACGATTTTTGGATTATTCAAAGTTGGACACCGTCCATAGGAATTAATGGGAATTATTGGGAATATATGGGAATTACTAGAAATATATGGGAATATATGGGAATTACTGGAAATATATGAGAATGAATGGGAATATATGGGAATTACTGGAAATATTTGGGAATATATGGGAATTACTGGAAATATATGGGAATATATGGAAATTAATGGGAATATATGGGAATTGATGGAAATATATGGGAATTAGGGGCGGCGTGGCGAAGTTGGTAGAGTGGCCGTGCCAGCAATCGGAGGGTTGCTGGTTACTGGGGTTCAATCCCCACCTTCTACCATCCTAGTCACGTCCGTTGTGTCCTTGGGCAAGACACTTCACCCTTGCTCCTGATGGCTGCTGGTTAGCACCTTGCATGGCAGCTCCCGCCATCAGTGTGTGAATGTGTGTGTGAATGGGTGAATGTGGAAATAGTGTCAAAGCGCTTTGAGTACTTTGAAGGTAGAAAAGCGCTATACAAGTATAACCCATTTATCATTTATAATTAATGGGAATGTATGGGAATTAATGGGAATATATGAGAATTACTGGAAATATATGGGAATTAATGGGAATTACTGGAAATATATGGGAATTGATGGAAATATATGGGAATGTATGGGAATTAATGGGAATATATGGGAATTACTGGAAATATATGGGAATGTATGGGAATTAATGGGAATTACTGGAAATATATGGGAATTAATGGGAATTACTGGAAATATATGGGAATTAATGGGAATATATGGGAATTACTGGAAATATATGGGAATATATGGGAATTACTGGAAATATATGGGAATTGATGGAAATATATGGGAATATATGGGAATTACTGGAAATATATGGGAATTAATGGGAATGTATGGGAATTAATGGGAATATATGGGAATTACTGGAAATATATGGGAATTAATGGGAATTACTGGAAATATATGGGAATTAATGGGAATTACTGGAAATATATGGGAATTAATGGGAATATATGGGAATTACTGGAAATATATGGGAATTCATGGGAATATATGGGAATTCATGGGAATATATGGGAATTACTGGAAACATGGGAATTAATGGGAATGTATGGGAATTACTGGAAATATATGGGAATATATGGGAATTACTGGAAATATATGGGAATTGATGGAAATATATGGGAATGTATGGGAATTAAAGGCCTACTGAAATGAATTTTTTTTATTTAAACGGGGATAGCAGATCTATTCTATGTGTCATACTTGATCATTTCGCGATATTGCCATATTTTTGCTGAAAGGATTTAGTATAGAACAACGACGATAAAGATTGCAACTTTTGGTATCTGATAAAAAAAAGGCTTGCACCTACCGGAAGTAGCGTGACGTAGTCAGTTGAACATATATGCAAAGTTCCCTATTGTTTACAATGATGGCCGCATGAAGTGAGAGAGATTCGGACCGAGAAAGCGACAATTTCCCCATTAATTTGAGCGAGGATGAAAGATTTGTGGATGAGTAAAGTGCAAGTGAAGGACTAGTGGGGAGTTGAAGCTATTCAGATAGGGAAGATGCTGTGAGAGCCGAGGGTGACCTGATATTCAGCTGGGAATGACTACAACAGTAAATAAACACAAGACATATATATACTCTATTAGCCACAACACAACCAGGCTTATATTTAATATGCCACAAATTAATCCTGCATAAAAACACCTGCGTGTTTGTTATGCTAGCTCCTAGCTCCTCTGCTAGCTCCTAGCTCCATAGAACACGCCAATACAATTCAAACACCTGATCAACACACACAATCACTCAGCCCAAAAGACCGTTTACCTAACCCAAGGTTCATAAAGCTTATATATTTTTAAAAAGTTACGTACGTGACGCGCACATACGGTCAAGTTATCGAATGTTTAGCAGCCAAGGCTGCATACTCACGGTACCTGATATTCAGCTGGGAATGACTACAACAGTAAATAAACACAAGACATATATATACTCTATTAGCCACAACACAACCAGGCTTATATTTAATATGCCACAAATTAATCCTGCATAATAACACCTGCGTGTTTGTTATGCTAGCTCCTAGCTCCTCTGCTAGCTCCTAGCTCCATAGAACACGCCAATACAATTCAAACACCTGATCAACACACACAATCACTCAGCCCAAAAGACCGTTCACCTAACCCAAGGTTCATAAAGCTTATATATTTTTAAAAAGTTAGTACGTGACGCGCACGTACGGTACGGTACGTGTTATGCTAGCTCCTAGCTCCTCTGCTAGCTCCTAGCTCCATAGAACACGCCAATACAATTCAAACACATGATCAACACACACAATCACTCAGCCCAAAAGACCGTTCACCTAACCCAAGGTTCATAAAGCTTATATATTTTAAAAAAGTTACGTACATACGCAAAAAAAAGCCAAAGCTGCATACTCACAGTAGCACGTCTGCGTCTTTGTCATCCAAATCAAAGTAATCCTGGTAAGAGTCTGTGTTGTCCCAGTTCTCTACAGGCGTCTGTGTATCCAAATCAAAAGTCCTCCTGGTTAGAGTCTCTGTTATCCGAGTTCTTCCATCTTGACTGCATCTTCCGGGAATGTAAACAAAGAAGCGCCGGCTGTGTACTGTTGTGGCTGACTACGTTCGAAAAATACGTCCATTTCGCACCGACAACTTTCTTCTTTGCTTGCTTGGCTTCCTTCTCCATAATGCAATGAACATGATTGAAACAGATTCACGAACACAGATGTCCAGAATACTGTGGAATTATGAAATGAAAAGAGAGCTTTTTCGTATCGGCTTCAATGTGGAAGGCATACCCGTGTTCGCCGGGCTACGTCACACGCATACGTCATCCGCAGAGGCGTTTCGAACCGGAAGTTTAGCGGCAAATTTAAAATGTCACTTTATAAGTTAACCCGGCCGTATTGGCATGTGTTATAATGTTAAGATTTCATCATTGATATATAAACTATCAGACTGCGTGGTCGGTAGTAGTGGGTTTCAGTAGGCCTTTAATGGGAATATATGGGAATTACTGGGAATATATGGGAATTACTGGAAATATATGGGAATTAATGGGAATCACTGGAAATATATGGGAATTAATGGGAATATATGGGAATTACTGGAAATATATGGGAATTTATGGGAATTCATGGGAATATATGGGAATTACTGGAAACATGGGAATTAATGGGAATTACTGGAAATATATGGGAATTAATGGGAATATATGGGAATGAATGGGTAATTACAATAATGATATATTATAGGGCACTTGTCTATATGCTGCTGCATCTTTGTGGCATTTTTGACGTAGCTCTTTGCACCGTATTTGCAAATGTACACCGCCTTTCCGCCTACATTGCTTGGGGTGAAATGTCTCCACACATCAGATGGTGTACGTGGCATTATTCTGTTTGTATTGATTTATTCTTGCAAAACACTAATGCAATGCCACACACAGTTATAAATAGTCAGCTAGACAATCGGAGTAGTCTTTAAAAATATTTTTAAAATATTTTATTGATGGACAAATTAATAAATAAACAGTCAATCGGCATGCTGAATCAAACTATAAGCTACATTCTTGTACGACAACAGAATGGCTAGCAGAACAGAAGGCAGAGGAAACTACACCTTTTGATTTAGTATTTGCTAGTTGAACTTTACACATCACAAAAAAGGTATAAATTGGGATCGCTAACCTTGTTAGCATAAATGAATGGGATTTAACAGAGAGAAAATTAGCATCACGGCTAACGGAGAAATATTTTCGCTTCATTATGAGACTGGTGGTGGTACATAAACCTAGCTAGCTAGAGATATTGGCCCCAAAATCATTGAACAAGTACAGGAACAGCTAGCTAGCTTGAGTGTAAGTCTGCTGGAGTAGTCTACAGTCATACAGTAACAAGCAATTACACCTCTATTAACACTTAAATACCATAGATCAAATATATTTACCCCAGTAATATCATCAACACTTACATGACTGGATGAAGTCCTTGGGCTCAAATACTAGTGTGGCCTCAATAACCCTGCTGTAGTGTGTAGCATGCTGGTAATTATCTGTGCATGTGATGGAGGAATGCACAGTGCAGGGTTGAAATCCTACTGAATTTGCATTAAATCAGGAGGTTTTAGCTAATAATCATGCTGAAAGATCTAGCATGTTGCATTCAAGTTTATTACCATTTAATTCCCATGGAAAGTTTCCAACTTTGAATATTCCTGGAATTCTGCAACCCTTCTTGGGGTAACTCCTGCTAGTTGACCTCGTACCAGTCGATCTACCTGATCATATGCAAACTTCCAATCAATTCTTCAATCAATCCATCTATTATAATTAGTCAGAAAAGGTTGGTGAAGGAAGCCAACACACTACTTGCTGTGTTCACTTACCAGAGACAAAAAGTTCACAGCACAGTCTGGAGTGTTCTGTAGGAGTCCAGTGATCCCTCCGTATCAGGCGCTCAAGGGGGGAAAAAAAACACCTTTCGAACTGTTTCTTCTTCGGTAGTTGCTTCAGGTCTTTCCGCTGCACTGCGGTCGATATAGCGCCTCTATAGTGGCGAAACGCGGCAACTGCGGTTAAAAATACGTAGCTGCCACAGAGGGACATCAATGGCTCTGGCTGGGGGCGCCACAAAACTAGCTGGAGGAGGCCGCCACGCAATTTTGAACGCAAGCGAAGGGTTCCTAGGACATACTGCAATGCTGGAATATTATTCCTATTGTAATTAGTCAGAAAAGGTTGGTAACGGAAGGCAACACACTACTTGCTGTGTTCACTTACCAGAGACAAAAAGTTCACAGCACAGTCTGGAGTGTTCTGTAGGAGTCCAGTGATCCCTCCGTATCAGGCGCTCAATGGGGGAAAAAAAACACCTTTCGAACTGTTTCTTCTTCGGTAGTTGCTTCAGGTCTTTCCGGTGCACTGCGGTCGATACAGCGCCTCCATAGTGGCGAAACGCGGCAACTGCGGTTAAAAATACGTAGCTGCCGCAGAGGGACATCAATGGCTCTGGCTGGGGGCGCCACAAAACTAGCTGGAGGAGGCCGCCACGCAATTTTGAACGCAAGAGAAGGGTTCCTAGGACATACTGCAATGCTGGAATATTATTCCTATTGTAATTAGTCAGAAAAGGTTGGTAACGGAAGCCAACACACTACTTGCTGTGTTCACTTACCAGAGACAAAAAGTTCACAGCACAGTCTGGAGTGTTCTGTAGGAGTCCAGTGATCCCTCCGTATCAGGCGCTCAAGGGGGGAAAAAAAACACCTTTCGAACTGTTTCTTCTTCGGTAGTTGCTTCAGGTCTTTCCGCTGCACTGCGGTCGATATAGCGCCTCTATAGTGGCGAAACGCGGCAACTGCGGTTAAAAATACGTAGCTGCCACAGAGGGACATCAATGGCTCTGGCTGGGGGCGCCACAAAACTAGCTGGAGGAGGCCGCCACGCAATTTTGAACGCAAGCGAAGGGTTCCTAGGACATACTGCAATGCTGGAATATTATTCCTATTGTAATTAGGCAGAAAAGGTTGGTAACGGAAGGCAACACACTACTTGCTGTGTTCACTTACCAGAGACAAAAAGTTCACAGCACAGTCTGGAGTGTTCTGTAGGAGTCCAGTGATCCCTCCGTATCAGGCGCTCAATGGGGGAAAAAAAACACCTTTCGAACTGTTTCTTCTTCGGTAGTTGCTTCAGGTCTTTCCGGTGCACTGCGGTCGATACAGCGCCTCCATAGTGGCGAAACGCGGCAACTGCGGTTAAAAATACGTAGCTGCCGCAGAGGGACATCAATGGCTCTGGCTGGGGGCGCCACAAAACTAGCTGGAGGAGGCCGCCACGCAATTTTGAACGCAAGAGAAGGGTTCCTAGGACATACTGCAATGCTGGAATATTATTCCTATTGTAATTAGTCAGAAAAGGTTGGTAACGGAAGCCAACACACTACTTGCTGTGTTCACTTACCAGAGACAAAAAGTTCACAGCACAGTCTGGAGTGTTCTGTAGGAGTCCAGTGATCCCTCCGTATCAGGCGCTCAATGGGGGAAAAAAACACACCTTTCGAACTGTTTCTTCTTCGGTAGTTGCTTCAGGTCTTTCCGGTGCACTGCGGTCGATATAGCGCCTCTATAGTGGCGAAACGCGGCAACTGCGGTTAAAAATACGTAGCTGCCGCAGAGGGACATGAATCGCTCTGGCTGGGGGCGCCACAAAATAACCCGCTACGCAATTTTGAACGCAGGAAAAAGCCTGTACTCTGACTCTCCTCCGGCAAGAGAAGGGTTCCTAGGACATACTGCATGCTGGAATATTATTCCTCTACTCGTTGGGTACCAAGGCAGGGAAGGGTGCCCCGTAATCTGTGTCAATACTGTGTTCATGCCCAAAATCTGTACTACAAGATGTGGAGATGTGGGACTAAAAACTCCCGTCTCTTTCGTGTTGCAGGTACTATTTCAAGAAGGCCAGCGACGAGTTTGAGTGCGGCGCCGTGTTCGAGGAAGTGTCGGACGACTGCTCCTTGCTGCCCACCTACGAGGGCAAGATCTTGGGCAAGGTGGAGAGGATGGAGTGAGAGCGCCTCCTCCCAAAAAAGGGGCCGTTGGGACTTAAAAAGAGTGCGGACTTTGCACCAAAGCACTCTTTCAAAAAAAGGAGAACTGTGTAGACTCTGAAGGTGAATGACCACTCGTGAGCGAAGCCCCGCCCCCCCCCCCCCCCCCCCTCCCCTGCAGGTGTACATTGCATCCCTTTGTGACGCTCGTATTGTCATGTAAAGATCTTTATTGCTTATTTATTGAAGAGAACCCCACACTATGGACATGCTGCTCGGTAGTGACAAAAACTACTCCACATTCTTCTGATGGTCACTAACACTTTCTTTCCAAGTTGAACATTACATTTACTACTGCAGTGCTATTTGTGACCCCCACCCCCTTGCCAAGAGTGGACCATATATGACAAATATAATATTTAATTGTGCCCAGCTCGCCTTGATCTGTCTCGTCTTAGTGCCTTTTGTTTGAGTGGCGCCGGCGTTGCACAAATAGCCTTCGCACAAGAGGCCATCAAGACCCCCCCCCCCCTCTAAAAATATACTAATGTGTTTACATCCCAACAGAAGCTCTACGTTAGCCCCCATGTGCTTATTGTGTATGCGAGACTGAGCGGATTTGTGTGTTGCAAGTGATGACGATGTACATGTACACATCGAGGACAGCAGCTGTGCCTACATGGATTCTTGCCGTGTTTGACCCCGTTCTAAGGGGTCCTGTTACTCCCTTGGTTTTCACAAGGGCCCCCACCTCCCCAAAAAAGATATTTTTATGCCATTTTTATGATTAGTATCTTGTTTCGTCATCCTTTTTTAATATTTTTTCATGGCTTTCTTCGGCTCCACTTAAACTGTAAATTATGCGTTCTATAGAGCTTGGTACTTTTAATTATTGTAATTATGAAGAGATGTAGCCTTTATTAAATAAAATGTTCTATTTTTCAAATGAGCAAACGTCTTCCTTTTGGGTTTCCCCCCCCCCCTGCAATGTATGGATTTCCCTCCTTTTTTTAATTGCGTCGACTTCAATCCGCTTCCGCCCTGCTGAGGCGATCCGTGGAGAAATCTCCGCCAGATTTGCATCCATTATCAGCTCTTTAATTTACTCCCTGTTGGAAATGAAAGCATGTAGCTTTAATTTGGCCATCGGAGCCGAGTGCGAGTCAAAGCGTGCATCTTTTAAGTGTGTGGTAATGAGACTTTAAGGCAAACATGATATTTGGGTCTCCTGCGCACCGCAGGAGACCCGACGCTTTAGTGTGTAAATACCATGGTTGGTTGTTGTAATTTAATCTTTGTCCTGATGACTGGCGAGGTGGACGACTCTTGACGTGACGTCACGTCGGAAATGAAAGCGTGTCGCTTTAATTTGGCCATCGGAGCCGAGTGCGAGTCAAAGCGTGCATCTTTTAAGTGTGTGGTAATAATAATAATAATAGATTTTATTTGTAAAAAGCACTTTATATTGAGTAAACAATCTCAAAGTGCTACAGTGTATTAAAAATAAATAAAAATAATAATTAAAATAAAATAAATTTTACGATAATAAATAAAAATTCAAACTACAACAGCCAAATAGCTATAACTAGTATGCATATATCTAAAAAAAGGCTTTTTTTTTAAAAAAAAAAGAAGGCCTTTTAAGCCTTTTTTAAAAGCATCCACAGTCTGTGGTGCCCTCAGGTGGTCAGGGAGAGCGTTCCACAGACTGGGAGCGGCGGGGCAGAAAGCCCGGTCTCCCATTGTTCGTAGCTTTGTCAGCTCTTAATTTACTCCCTGTTGGAAATGAAAGCATGTAGCTTTAATTTGGCCATCGGAGCCGAGCGCGAGTCAAAGCGTTCATCTTTTAAGTGTGTGGTATTAATAATAGATTTTATTTGTAAAAAACATTTTATATTGAGTAAACAATCTCAAAGTGCTACAGTGTATTAAAAAATTAAAATAAAAAATAAATAAAAAGATAATAAAGAAATAAATA
The DNA here is from genome assembly GCF_033978785.1 of Entelurus aequoreus. Lineage (NCBI taxonomy): Eukaryota > Metazoa > Chordata > Actinopteri > Syngnathiformes > Syngnathidae > Entelurus > Entelurus aequoreus. The sequence goes on from NC_084755.1 coordinate 2,227,398, forward strand.
AAAATAAAAACTAGAACAGCCAAATAGCTATAACTAGTATGCATATATCTACAAAAAGGCTTTTTTTTTTTTTTTTTTAAAAAAGGGCTTTTAAGCCTTTTTTAAAAGCATCCACAGTCTGTGGTGCCCTCAGGTGGTCAGGGAGAGCGTTCCACAGACTGGGAGCGGCGGGGCAGAAAGCCCGGTCTCCCATTGTTCGTAGCTTTGTCAGCTCTTAATTTACTCCCTGTTGGAAAGGAAAGCATGTAGCTTTAATTTGGCCATCGGAGCCGAGCGCCAGTCAAAGCGTGCATCTTTTAAGTGTGTGGTAATAATAATAATAACAGATTTTTTTGTAAAAAGCACTTTATATTGAGTAAACAATCTCAAAGTGCTACAGTGTATTAAAAAATAAATAAAAAGATAATAAAGAAATAAATAAAAATAAAAACTAGAACAGCCAAATAGCTATAACTAGTATGCTTATATCTAAAAAAAAAAAAAGGCTTTTAAGCCTTTTTTAAAAGCATCCACAGTCTGTGGTGCCCTCAGGTGGTCAGGGAGAGCGTTCCACAGACTGGGAGCAGCGGGGCAGAAAGCCCGGTCTCCCATTGTTCGTAGCTTTGTCAGCTCTTAATTTACTCCCTGTTGGAAATGAAAGCATGTAGCTTTAATTTGGCCATCGGAGCCGAGCGAGAGTCAAAGCGTGCATCTTTTAAGTGTGTGGTAATAATAATAATAATAGATTTTATTTGTAAAAAGCACTTTATATTGAGTAAACAATCTCAAAGTGCTACAGTGTATTAAAAATAGAATAATAATAAAAATAAAAAGATAATAAATAAAAATTAAAACTAGAACAGCCAAATAGCTATAACTAGTATGCATATATCTACAAAAAAAAAGCCTTTTTTTTTAAAAAAAAGAAGGGCTTTTAAAGGCCTACTGAAAGCCACTACTACCGACCACGCAGTCTGATAGTTTATATATCAATGATGAAATCTTAACATTGCAACACATGCCAATACGGCCGGGTTAACTTATAAAGTGACATTTAAAATTTCCCGGGAAATATCCGGCTGAAACGTCGCGGTATGATGACGTATGCGCGTGACGAAGTCAGTTTAACGGAAGTTATGGTACCCCGTTGAATCCTATACAAAAAGCTCTGTTTTCATTTCATAATTCCACAGTGTTCTGGACATCTTTTGCAATTTGTTTAATGAACAATGAAGGCTGGAAAGAAGACAGTTGTAGGTGGGATCGGTGTATTAGCAGCGGACTACAGCAACACAACCAGGAGGACTTTGTTGGAGAGCAGACGCGCTAGCCGCCGACCTCACCTTGACTTCCTACGTCTCCGGGCCGCCAAACGCATCGGGTGAAGTCCTTCGTCCTTCCGCCGATCGCTGGAACGCAGGTGAGCACGGGTGTTGATGAGCAGATGAGGGCTGGCTGGCGTAGGTGGAGAGCTAATGTTTTGTTGCTAAGTTAGCTTCAATGGCGTCGTTAGCACAGCATTGTTAACCTTGCCTGGAAAGCATTAACCGTGTATTTACATGTCCAAGGTTTAATAGTATTGTTGATTTTCTATCTATCCTTCCAGTCAGGGGTTTATTTTTTTTGTTTCTATATGCAGTTAAAGCACGATGCTATCACGTTAGCTCGTAGCTAAAGCATTTCGCCGATGTATTGTCGTGGAGATAAAAGGCACTGAATGTCCATTTTGCGTTCTCGACTCTCATTTTCAAGAGGATATAGTATCCGAGGTGGTTTAAAATACAAATCCGTGATCCACAATAGAAAAAGGCATTCTAGTCCGTCACTCTAACGTTCCTCATCCACGAATCTTTCATCCTCGCTCAAATTAATGGGGTAATCGTCACTTTCACGGTCCGAATCACTCTAGCTGCGTTGAAAACAATAGGAAAATATGAGGGAGTGAACAACTGACAACGTCACGCTACTTCCGGTAGGGGCAAGGTTGTTTTTTTTTATCAGAGACCAAAAGTTGCGAACTTTATCGACGTTGTTCTCTACTAAATCCTTTCAGCAAAAATATGGCAATATCGCGAAATGATCAAGTATGACACATACAATGGATCTGCTATCCCCGTTTAAATTAAAAAAATCATTTCAGTAGGCCTTTAAGCGTTTTTTTAAATCATCCACAGTCTGTGGTGCCCTCAGGTGGTCAGGGAGAGCGTTCCACAGACTGGGAGCGGCGGAGCAGAAAGCCCGGTCTCCCATTGTTCGGAGCTTTGTCCTTGGAGGTTGGAGGAGGTTAGCAGAGGTGTCGCGTGGAGGATTTGGGGGTGAGTAGTTCTTTGAGGTAGAGGGGGGGCATTTCCATGGAGGCACTGGTGGGTTAGTAGGGAGACTTTGAATTCAATCCTGAGTGGAACAGGAAGCCAGTGAAGGGATTTGAGACTTGGTGTGATGTGGTCATATTTCCGCACTCTCCTCAGGATCCTAGCAGCACTATTCTGTAAGTTCTGCAGCTTCTGGACCTTCTTGCTGGGGATCCCCACAAGAAGTGAGTTGTAGTAGTCTAGTAGTGGTAATGAGACTTTAAGGCAGACGTGGTATAGTCGGCGACACTTTAGTGTGTAAATACCTTGTTTGGTTGTTGTAATTTAGTCTTTGCCCTGATGACTGGCGAGGTGGACGACTCTTGACGTGACGTCGGTAAACAAAACAAAGACGTTACTAGGTTAATACCGACTTCCTGTCTGGGCCCGGCCGCCCGGCATTCGTCGGACGCGAGCCGTGTAATTACAGCGGCTTGCAAATATGTAATTTTAATTTCAGAAATAGCCCCGTCTTAAAACGGCACCGTGATGTCGTCTGTCGCAAACACGTAAATAGGGAATTTTTTCCGTCTTATTTTTAGGCCGGGGAGTCAAACAAACACCCACTGCATCCGCATCTTGACAAATATAGCTCGGCACAGCGTGGGAGTCCGATGCTAAGTAGTACTACTGTGGGCTTTTTAAAAGTCCCCCGTTATGGAAAGTGTACTTTTTAATGAGATTCTAACAGTAATGGAGAGCTGGTTTAGGAGACAAATCGTCTCCCTCCAATTTTGACGGGAAAAAAAAAGGGTTGCTTTTGAAGTCGTAGCTTTTCATGTTGTCATTTAAGAAAATGTTGCCACCATTTCACAGAGGCCAGCTTTTAATTACAATGAAAAAAGGCTTCACTACACATCTTAAATGACATCAGTTCAGTTTAATTCAGCAAATTGACTAACTTAGCAAAATGTAAGGTGTATTGTTAGCATTGTAGCCAACGTAGCTATGCTAATGCTCGCTATGTTTTTCTTGTCCTTCCCACTCCTTAATGTTACTTTGTTGTTCGTAATGCTATTTGTTACCTTGAATAGGTGTTACCTTGAATAGTTAGTGTGTATCTGAAATAAACTCCATTGTGGCTTTCCGGTATTGTTGAAAAATAGAAAAAAACAACACCGTTTAACATGATAAAAAAAATAGGTAGGGACGGGAATCGAAAACCGGTTCCGAATAATAACCGGTTCCCAGTGTATCAATTATCAGAATCAGAAGTACTTTATTAATCCCCAATTAATAGCTTTATTAATTGGACACAATCCCATTCAAGATCAGACAAACATTACAGGGAGACAGAACAGGATGAAACATTACAGGGAGACAGAACATAATGAAACGTTACAGGGAGACAGAACAGGATGAAACATTACAGGGAGACACAACAGGATGAAACATTACAGGGAGACAGAACAGGATGAAACATGACAGGGAGACACAACAGGATGAAACATTACAGGGAGACAGAACAGGATGAAACATGACAGGGAGACAGAACAGGATGAAACATTACAGGGAGACAGAACATAATGAAACTTTACAGGGAGACAGAACAGGATGAAACATTACAGGGAGACACAACAGGATGAAACATTACAGGGAGACAGAACAGGATGAAACATGACAGGGAGACAGAACAGGATGAAACATTAAAGGGAGACAGAACATGATGAAACGTTACAGGGAGACAGAACAGGATGAAACATTACAGGGAGACAGAACAGGATGAAACATTACAGTGAGACAGAACAGGATGAAACATTACAGGGAGACAGAACAGGATGAAACATTACAGGGAGACAGAACAGGATGAAACATTACAGTGAGACAACAGGATGAAACATTACAGGGAGACAGAACATGATAAAACATCACAGGGAGACAACAGGATGAAACATCACAGGGAGACCGAACAGGATGAAACATTACAGGGAGACAGAACAGGATGAAACATTACAGGGAGACAGAACAGGATGAAACATTACAGGGAGACAGAACAGGATGAAACAATACAGGGAGACAGAACGGGATGAAACATTACAGGGAGACAGAACAGGATGAAACATTACAAGAGACAGAACAGGATGAAACATTATGTACGGCATAATTCTGGTCGTGCTGACCGGCCTGGAAGCAATTTTATTTGGTACATGGTGTAATGATAAGTGACCAGTAGATGGCAGTCACACATAAGAGATACGTGTAGACTGCAATATGACGCCAGTAAACAACACCAAAACTTTAAATGTTCCATTGAGAATATAGAACATTACACACGGCGCTCAAAAATCTGTCTAAATGTTTTTAGTAGGACTTTGGTAAGCTATGAAGCCACACCGCTTGATGGATTGTCCGTGCATTAAACATAGGAGTGTTATTATGGTGTGTGTATAAGCACCGCAAAATGGGACTTATTAGCAGACACTATCTGGCGTTTTGTTTCGCAATATTATGCAAAACCAACTTTTTTTTACCTTTTGGTACCTGCTGATCTGTATTTGGGATCTGCATAAGTCCTGAATATGTGCGCGCATCCGCCTTTGTAGTCCGTGTGGACGCCGTAGTCGATAAGCTTCTTGTTATGTGACATTCATCCTCCGCTGTTGCCATTTCTAATATAAAGTAGTGTAAAGTTCTTACTTATATCTGTCAGTAAACTCGCCATGAAAGCACTAAAACATACCGGTGTAGTGAGTTTACATTATTCACCCAAGGAACTTTAGTTATTAAAGTTAAAGTTAAAGTACCAATGATTGTCACACACACACTAGGTGTGGCGAAATTATTCTCTGCCTTTGACCCATCACCCTTGATCACCCCCTGGGAGGTGAGGGGAGCAGTGAGCAGCAGCGGTGGCCGCGCCCGGGAATCATTTTTGGTGATTCAACCCCCAATTCCAACCCTTGATGCTGAGTGCCAAGCAGGGAGGTAATGGCTCCCATTTTTATAGTCTTTGGTATTAGAGAGTTCCGGTCGGACGCTTTTTTCTCGGGACACATTTCGGGTGTTGTTGTTGCACTAGTGAGCCACGGATGAGGAGATCCTGCTTCGTTATTGATTGAAGTAAAGTCTGAATGTCATTAAAACAGTTAGCGCCATCTTTTGACACGTCTTCCACTCCCGTCCTTGCACGCTACACCGCTACAACAAAGATGACGGGGGAGAAGACGCTGTCGAAGTGGAGGCACGTAAATAAGACCGCCCACAAAACGGCGCATAGAAAGTGAGTTGAAGATGATGTGTAAAACATCATCTATGCAACATTTTGAGCAAAGAACCACCATCACACCACAAGGAAGTCTTTTACATTTAGTAAATAATCATAATAATATGACTCCTTTAATGCGCCTTATAGTCCGGTGCGCCTTTTGTACGCAAAATAGGGTAAAAATGATGAAAAGTTGTAACTATCCGCGATTAACGGCCATTAATTAGAGTTGACTATGAACAAACTGCGATTAATGCTGAGTAAATATTCCGCTTGTTTTCCAGCCTCGGTAAAAAAGATGGTGTGATGTCTTTGTGTGTGCCTCCCTCGCCCTTCTTGAGCCAGCGAGGGTAAGAGCGTCGCTTTGCGCCTCCTTTCATAGTGAAAGGGCAGCGTGATGTTGTTCAAATAGCATTTGGGGCGTCGCCTTCATCAGCAAAGGTCAGAGCGTATACACTTGAAGGTCATCCTTTCGGGGGACTTCACAAGTCAGTCTGAGGGACCTTGAGGGCCGCTCCTTAGTGGCTGTTTTAGATTGCACACTTCTTCTTTGAAGACGGCACACTTGGAAGGAGTGCAAGACGGTCGGTGGGTAGGTAGGTAGGTAGGTAGGTAGGTAGGTAGGTAGGTGGGTAGGTAGGTAGGTAGGTGGGTAGGTAGGTAGGTAGGTAGGTAGGTAGGTAGGTGGGTAGGTAGGTGGGTAGGTAGGTAGGTAGGTAGGTGGGTAGGTAGGTGGGTAGGTCTGTCGGTAGGTAGGTGGGTGGGTAGGTGGGTAGGTAGGTTGGTGGGTGGGTAGGTAGGTGGGTAGGTGGGTAAGTTGGTAGGTAGGTAGGTAGGTAGGTAGGTGGGTAGGTAGGTAGGTGGGTAGGTGGGTAGGTAGGTGGGTAGGTAGGTTGGTGGGTGGGTAGGTAGGTGGGTAGGTGGGTAAGTTGGTAGGTAGGTAGGTAGGTAGGTAGGTAGGTAGGTGGGTAGGTAGGTAGGTGGGTAGGTGGGTAGGTAGGTGGGTAAGTTGGTAGGTAGGTAGGTAGGTAGGTAGGTAGGTAGGTAGGTGGGTAGGTAGGTAGGTAGGTAGGTAGGTAGGTAGGTAGGTAGGTAGGTAGGTGGGTAGGTGGGTAGGTAGGTGGGTAAGTTGGTAGGTAGGTGGGTAGGTGGGTAGGTAGGTAGGTAGGTAGGTAGGTGGGTAGGTCTGTCGGTAGGTAGGTGGGTGGGTAGGTGGGTAGGTAGGTTGGTGGGTAGGTAGGTAGGTAGGTGGGTGGGTAGGTAGGTAGGTGGGTAGGTGGGTAGGTAGGTGGGTAGGTAGGTGGGTAGGTGGGTAAGTTGGTAGGTAGGTAGGTAGGTGGGTAGGTAGGTAGGTAGGTAGGTAGGTAGGTAGGTAGGTGGGTAGGTGGGTAGGTAGGTGGGTAGGTAGGTAGGTAGGTAGGTAGGTAGGTAGGTGGGTAAGTAGGTGGGTAGGTAGGTAGGTAGGTAGGTGGGTAGGTTGGTAGGTAGGTAGGTTGGTAGGTGGGTAGATAGGTAGGTGGGTAGTTCGGGTTTGAAAGGCTTACGAGACAAGTGTTTATTTTCAGGACTTTTTTCCACAGCTTGGTAGCGATGATGGACTTTTCCAGAGACATAAATTAAGATTTTCAGCACAATCCCATTCAAGAGCAGACAAACATTACAGGGAGACAGAACAGGATGAAACATTACAGGGAGACAGAACATAATGAAACATTACAGGGAGACAGAACAGGATGAAACATTACAGGGAGACAGAACCGGATGAAACATTACAGGAAGACAGAACATAATGAAACATTACAGGGAGACAGAACAGGATGAAACATTCCAGGGAGACAGAACAGGATGAAACATTACAGGGAGACAGAACCGGATGAAACATTACAGGGAGACAGAACAGGATGAGATTACAGGGGGACAGAACATAATGAAACATTACAGGGAGACAGAACAGGATGAAACATTACAGGGAGACAGAACAGGATGAAACATTACAGGGAGACAGAACATAATGAAACATTACAGGGAGACAGAACAGGACGAAACATTACAGGGAGACAGAACATAATGAAACATTACAGGGAGACAGAACAGGATGAGATTACAGGGGGACAGAACATAATGAAACATTACAGGGAGACAGAACAGGATGAAACATTACAGGGAGACAGAACAGGATGAAACATTACAGGGAGACAGAACAGGATGAGATTACAGAGAGACAGAACATAATGAAAGATTACAGGGAGACAGAACATAATGGAACATTACAAGGAGACAGAACAGGATGAAACATTACAGGGAAACAGAACATAATGAAACATTACAGGGAGACAGAACATAATGAAACATTACAGGGAGACAGAACAGGATGAAACATTACAGGGAGACAGAATAGGATGAAACATTACAGGGAGACAGAACATAATGAAACATTACAGGGAGACAGGACAGGATGAAACATTACAGGGAGACAGAACATAATTAAACATTACAGGGAGACAGAACAGGATGAAACATTACAGGGAGACAGAATAGGATGAAACATTACAGGGAGACAGAACAGGATGAAACATTACAGGGAGACAGAACAGGATGAAACATTACAGGGAGACAGAATAGGATGAAACATTACAGGGAGACAGAACAGGATGAAACATTACAGGGAGACAGAACAGGATGAAACATTACAGGAAAACAACAGGATGAAACATTACAGGGAGACAGAACATAATGAAACATTACAGGGAGACAGAACAGGATGAAACATTACAGGGAGACAGAATAGGATGAAACATTACAGGGAGACAGAACATAATGAAACATTACAGGGAGACAGGACAGGATGAAACATTACAGGGAGACAGAACATAATTAAACATTACAGGGAGACAGAACAGGATGAAACATTACAGGGAGACAGAACAGGATGAAAAATTACAGGGAGACAGAACAGGATTGCTAACGGGTCTGCCAACTTCCGGCGCCCCTAACAAAAAAAGGTAAGAAACAGGTCAACGCTGGGGTTGAGTAAAAAAATACATAAAATAAAATATTCAGTCTAAGCCTGGCCCCTGGAGAGGATGTCCAGACTGAGGCCAAGGAAGAATAAAACCTCATAGCCATAGCACACATAAACATGTGTGTAAGAGGGAAACATCAAAGGACATTAAAAGAGCAGAGCTGATGCAACCAGCCACGTCTACATACAGCTACAAAAAAATAAAAAATAAGATAGTAAATAGAAATACGAAAAACAATGGCCAGAGACAGGAGCAGACCCAATAAAGCAACCAAGCCCTGATGCCTTCTCGTTGGTCACTGGGACTTCATCGTGAGGATACACGGCTTTAAATGACCAAAACAATGGAGCTCACTATATTCTGTGTCCTTCCAAATACTCCACAGTCTCCACTATGCTGCCACACCCTCAGTCTGCTGACTATGCTGCCACACCCTCAGTCTGCTCTTGGATAAAATGCATCACTGAACCTTAGCAGTCAAAAAATCAAATAATCCGCAAGTGTTTCACAAAGTTAGACGGATACTGTCCAACAAATCCTACAGCACTATTTTCAAGGGCTAATTTCAGAAACGCTAGTCAACAATCCTCCATATCTCAAACTGTGATATTTGTACTACTAGTGGTACGCCATAGAATCACTTCATTAATATTCAAACACAGTGGTACTGTTCAAACTGGGTCATATATTAGTAAATATTAAATATACTTGTTAAAGGAAACCTCTGAATTGTTTTAATGAATATGTAGGCCTATTTGGCTACTCTATTTTACGGTTGTCAGTATGGTGGTACTGGATAGAATTACAAGTCCAGACTTTGATCGGACAAGTCCAGACTTTGATTGGACAAGTCCAGACTTTGATTGGACAAGTCTAGACTTTGATCGGACAAGTCCAGGCTTTGATGGGACAAGTCCAGGCTTTGATTGGACAAGTCCAGGCTTTGCTCAGACAAGTCCAGGCTTTGATCGGACAAGTCCAGACTTTGATTGGACAAGTCCAGACTTTGATTGGACAAGTCTAGACTTTGATCGGACAAGTCCAGGCTTTGATGGGACAAGTCCAGGCTTTGATTGGACAAGTCCAGGCTTTGCTCAGACAAGTCCAGGCTTTGATTGGACAAGTCCAGGCTTTGATGGGACAAGTCCAGGCTTTGATTGGACAAGTCTAGACTTTGATCGGACAAGTCCAGGCTTTGATTGGACAAGTCCAGGCTTTGCTCAGACAAGTCCAGGCTTTGATTGGACAAGTCCAGGCTTTGATGGGACAAGTCCAGGCTTTGATTGGACAAGTCTAGACTTTGATCGGACAAGTCCAGGCTTTGATCGGATAAGTCCAGGCTTTGATCGGACAAGTCCAGGCGTTGATCAGACAAGTCCAGGCTTTGATTGGACAAATCCAGGCTTTGATTGGACAAATCCAGGCTTTGATTAGACAAGTCCAGGCTTTGATTAGACAAGTCCAGGCTTTGATTGGACAAGTCCAGGCTTTGATTGGACAAATCCAGGCTTTGATTAGACAAGTCCAGGCTTTGATTAGACAAGTCCAGGCTTTGATTGGACAAGTCCAGACTTTGAATGGACAAGTCCAGGCTTTGATAAGTCCAGACTTTGATTGGACAAGTCCAGACTTTGATTGGACAAGTCCAGGCTTTGATTGGACAAGTCTAGACTTTGATTGGATAAGTCCAGGCTTTGACCGGACAAGTCCAGGCTTTGATTGGACAAGTCCAGGCTTTGATCAGGCAAGTCCAGGCGTTTATCAGACAAGTCCAGGCTTTGATCGGACAAGTCCAGGCTTTGATCAGACAAGTCCAGGCGTTGATCAGACAAGTCCAGGCTTTGATTGGACAAATCCAGGCTTTGATTGGACAAATCCAGGCTTTGATTAGACAAGTCCAGGCTTTGATTAGACAAGTCCAGGCTTTGATTGGACAAGTCCAGATATGAATGGACAAGTCCAGGCTTTGATCGGACAAGTCTAGGCTTTGATCAAACAAATGCAGGCTTTGATTGGACAAATGCAGGCTTTGATCAAAGAAGTCCAGGCTTTGATTGGATAAGTCCAGACTTTGATTGGACAGACTTTGATTGGACTAGTCCAGACTTTGATTGGACAAGTCCAGGCTTTGATTGGACAAGTCTAGACTTTGATTGGATAAGTCCAGGCTTTGATTGGACAAGTCCAGGCTTTGATTGGACAAGTCCAGGCTTTGATCAGACAAGTCCAGGCTTTGATTGGACAAATCCAGGCTTTGATTAGACAAGTCTAGGCTTTGATTGGACAAGTCCAGGCTTTGATTGGACAAGTCCAGGCTTTGATTGGACAAGTCCAGGCTTTGACTGGACAAGTCCAGGCTTTGATCGGACAAGTCTAGGCTTTGATCAAACAAATGCAGGCTTTGATTGGACAAATGCAGGCTTTGATCACACAAGTCCAGACTTTGATTGGACAAATGCAGGCTTTGATCAGACAAGTCCAGACTTTGAGTGGACAAGTCCAGACTTTGATTGGATAAGTCCAGACTTTGATTGGACAAGTCCAGGCTTTGATTGGACAAGTCCAGGCTTTGATTGGATAAGTCCAGATTATGATTGGACAAGTCCAGGTTTTCACGTCACTTCTTTATTGGTTTTGTCCAAAAATGGCCATCTTTGAAGTGTCGTGCCTGCGGACGCAGCCTTGGGAAAACACAGCTTACTGTCAGACATTCCATACCCCCAATTTTGGGTCCTGAACCCCCTCATTTACAACACAGGCATCATCCCAGACAACCGTGGGACTGCGGTCTACCAAAAAAAAAAGCGAGGGGAGGCCTCATCTGGAACGTAGCCAGGCGCCGCCGCTGCTGTGGTCTCCAGCCAGGACCGCGTGCCATGTGACCAGTCACGTGACCACCACTTCCTGATGTGTGGAGATGACGGCCGAGACGCGGCGGCCATCCGTCAAGCGGGAATTAACAGGCTTATTTTCGCAGCTTTCACTGGGACGAAGTCTCACTTTGATGCCTTTTTACATGTGGGAAGTGCGGGGGAAAAAAGATTATTAGAGCACATGACTAAGTTTAGAACGTGTCCTTCCTCCACCGAATCTTTTTTTGGGAGCAGAAAAAAGACTTTCAGTTCAATGTGGACCATCTCTTCCATCAAACAGACAACCTAGACTTTCACCAAGTGCTTTTTCTTTGGCTTTTTGAGCCTTTTTTGGCCAGACTAGAAGATGGCTCTCCTTCAAAAGGAACATCTGCAATTGTTTTGCTTTTTTTTTCTCTGCTTTCTCAACTTTTTTTGCAAGACTTATTTCATAAAATGTCAGGAGATCTAAATTCAGTGAACATCTGTCGAAGAAAACAGCATTTTTTTATATGACAGAAGTCCTATGCAGTTTTTAGGGATCTGCTGCAAAAACAATAGTCAAAGATCATCTATATGACTGAAGCCCTATGCTGTTTTTAGAGATCTGCTGCAAAAACAATAGTCAAAGATCATCTATATGACTGAAGCCCTATGCAGTTTTTAGAGATCTGCTGCAAAAACAATAGTCAAAGATCATCTATATGACTGAAGCCCTATGCTGTTTTTAGAGATCTGCTGCAAAAACAATAGTCAAAGATCATCTATAGAACAGAAGTCCTATGCAGTTTTTAGGGATATGCTGCAAAAACAATAGTCAAAGATCATCTATAGACATAAGCCCTATGCTGTTTTTAGGGATCTGCTGCAAAAACAATAGTCAAAGATCATCTATATAACAGAAGCCCTATGCTGTTTTTAGGGATCTGCTGCAAAAACAATAGTCAAAGATCATCTATAGGGCAGAAGTCCTATGCTATTTTTTAGGGATCTGCTGCAAAAACGATAGTCAAAGATCATCTATATGACAGAAGCCCTATGCTGTTTTTGGGGATCTGCTGCAAAAACCATAGTCAAAGATCATCTATAGGCCAGAAGTCCTATGCTATTTTTAGGGATCTGCTGCAAAAACAATAGTCAAAAATCATCTATAGACATAAGCCCTATGCTGTTTTTAGGGATCTGCTGCAAAAACAATAGTCAAAGACCATCTATAGGACAGAAGTCCTATGCTATTTTTAGGGATCTGCTGCAAAAACAATAGTCAAAGATCATCTATATGACAGAAGCCCTATGCAGTTTTTAGGGATCTGCTGCAAAAACAATAGTCAAAGATCAGCTATATGACAGAAGTCCTATGCAGTTTTTAGGGATCTACTGCAAAAACCATAGTCTAAGATCATCCTATAGATGATCTTTGACTATGGTTTTTGCAGCAGGACTCTCCCACTATTATGTTAGATCCACTATGGACTGGACTCTCATTATTATGTTAGATCCACTATGGACTGGACTCTCACACTATTATGTTAGATCCACTATGGACTGGACTCCCACTATTATGTTAGATCCACTATGGACTGGACTCTCACACTATTATGTTAGATCCACTATGGACTGGACTCTCACACTATTATGTTAGATCCACTATGGACTGGACTCTCACTATTATGTTAGATCCACTATGGACTGGACTCTCACACTATTATGTTAGATCCACTATGGACTGGACTCTCACTATTATGTTAGGTCCACTATGGACTGGACTCTCACACTATTATGTTAGATCCACTATGGACTGGACTCTCACACTATTATGTTAGATCCACTATGGACTGGACTCTCACACTATTATGTTAGATCCACTATGGACTGGACTCTCACACTATTATGTTAGATCCACTATGGACTGGACTCACACTATTATGTTAGATCCACTATGGACTGGACTCTCACACTATTATGTTAGATCCACTATGGACTGGACTCTCACTATTATGTTAGATCCACTATGGACTGGACTCTCACACTATTATGTTAGATCCACTATGGACTGGACTCTCACTATTATGTTAGATCCACTATGGACTGGACTCTCACACTATTATGTTAGATCCACGATGGTCTGGACTCTTACACTATTATGTTAGATCCACTATGGACTGGACTCTCACACTATTATGTTAGATCCACTATGGACTGGACTCTCACACTATTATGTTAGATCCACTATGGACTGGACTCTCACACTATTATGTTAGATCCACTATGGACTGGACTCTCACACTATTATGTTAGATCCACTATGGACTGGACTCTCACACTATCATGTTAGATCCACTATGGACTGGACTCTCACACTATTATGTTAGATCCACTATGGACTGGACTCTCACACTATTATGCTAGATCCACTATGGACTGGACTCTCACACTATTATGTTAGATCCACTATGGACTGGACTTTCACAATATTATGTTAGATCCACTATGGACTGGACTCTCACACTATTATGCTAGATCCACTATGGACTGGACTCTCACACTATTATGTTAGATCCACTATGGACTGGACTTTCACAATATTATGTTAGATCCACTATGGACTGGACTCTCACACTATTATGCTAGATCCACTATGGACTGGACTCTCACACTATTATGCTAGATCCACGATGGTCTGGACTCTTACAATATTATGTTAGATCCACTATGGACTGGACTCTCACACTATTATGTTAGATCCACTATGGACTGGACTCTCACACTATTATGTTAGATCCACTATGGACTGGACTCTCACACTATTATATTAGATCCACTATGGACTGGACTCTCACACTATTATGTTAGATCCACTATGGACTGGACTTTCACAATATTATGTTAGATCCACTATGGACTGGACTCTCACACTATTATGCTAGATCCACTATGGACTGGACTCTCACACTATTATGCTAGATCCACTATGGACTGGACTCTCACACTATTATGCTAGATCCACGATGGTCTGGACTCTTACAATATTATGTTAGATCCATTCGACGTTCATTGCACCAAGGTTTCTCATTGTCATCCCACTGGGTTGAGTTTTTTCTTGCCCTGATGTGGGATCTGAGCCGAGGATGTCGTTGTGGCTTGTGCAGCCCTTTGAGACACTTGTGATTTAGGGCTATATAAGTATACATTGCTTGATTGATTGATTGTTACCGGTAGAACATTCCAGAGTACTGGAGCCCCAATAGAAAACGCTCTATAGCCCGCAGACTTTTTTGGGGCTCTGGGAATCACTAATAAGTTCTTAGAACGCAGATTTCTTGCCATAGGATGGAGCTAGACCCTTTAGTATTTTATACCTAAGTAGTAAATGTCCCGGGAAACCTGGAATTCTGGGAAATCTGGGAATTTTTGGAATTTGTCAAGGGAAAGTCGGCGATTCCCGCAAGAGCTGAACAGTGAAAAATGTGAAAGGTAGAGCGCGCCGAAATCTGGAGAAGAATAAATCGATGAATTTTAGTGTAGAAAACCACATGTGTGAATGTTTGGAGCATTCACACAACAATTAGTTGACATACCACTCTTATCTCAGACCACAATTATCCCCGTAATATTTCATTGCTAGCAACCCAACCTTCAACCTGTGCAGCAGTGTGACTTGCTCAAAGGCCATGGAGGACACGGAGGGGGATTTCTGTCTGCTTCGACCCCCCCGAGCTAGAGGAAAGCATCTTTGTGTACAAAGAGCGAGCACCATTGTCCTGGTCCTGGTGTTTACGTTGCGTGTGGAGTTTCAGGACAGCCATTGTTGTAGACTTGTGTATGGACCTGTGCAAGGACCCGTGGAAGGACCCGTGGAAGGACCCGTGGAAGGACCCTTGGAAGGACCCGTGGAAGGACCCGTGTAAGGACCTGTGGAAGGACCCGTCTACGGACCAGTGCAAGGACCCGTGGAAGGACCCGTGGAAGGACCCTTGGAAGGACCCGTGGAAGGACCCGTGTAAGGACCAGTGCAAGGACCTGTGGAAGGACCCGTCTACGGACCAGTGCAAGGACCCGTGGAAGGACCCGTGGAAGGACCCTTGGAAGGACCCGTGGAAGGACCCGTGTAAGGACCAGTGCAAGGACCTGTGGAAGGACCCGTCTACGGACCAGTGCAAGGACCCGTGGAAGGACCCGTGGAAGGACCCTTGGAAAGACCCGTGGAAGGACCCGTGTAAGGACCAGTGCAAGGACCAGTGCAAGGACCCGTGGAAGGACCCTTGGAAGGACCCGTGGAAGGACCCGTGTAAGGACCTGTGGAAGGACCCGTCTACGGACCAGTGCAAGGACCCGTGGAAGGACCCGTGGAAGGACCCTTGGAAGGACCCGTGGAAGGACCCGTGTAAGGACCAGTGCAAGGACCTGTGGAAGGACCCGTCTACGGACCAGTGCAAGGACCCGTGGAAGGACCCGTGGAAGGACCCTTGGAAGGACCCGTGGAAGGACCCGTGTAAGGACCAGTGCAAGGACCCGTGGAAGGACCCGTGGAAGGACCCTTGGAAGGACCCGTGGAAGGACCCGTGGAAGGACCAGTGCAAGGACCTGTGGAAGGACCCGTCTACGGACCAGTGCAAGGACCCGTGGAAGGACCCGTGGAAGGACCCTTGGAAGGACCCGTGGAAGGACCCGTGTAAGGACCAGTGCAAGGACCTGTGGAAGGACCCGTCTACGGACCAGTGCAAGGACCCGTGGAATGACCCGTGTAAGGA
The DNA here is from genome assembly GCF_033978785.1 of Entelurus aequoreus. NCBI lineage: Eukaryota > Metazoa > Chordata > Actinopteri > Syngnathiformes > Syngnathidae > Entelurus > Entelurus aequoreus. Next base: position 2,243,559 of record NC_084755.1, read on the forward strand.
CCAGTGCAAGGACCTGTGGAAGGACCTGTCTACGGACCAGTGCAAGGACCCGTGGAAGGACCCGTGTAAGAACCAGTGCAAGGACCTGTGGAAGGACCCGTGTAAGGACCAGTGCAAGGACCCGTGTAAGGACCCGTGTAAGGACCAGTGCAAGGACCCGTGTGAGGACCAGTGCAAGGACCAGTGCAAGGACCAGTGCAAGGACCTGTGGAAGGACCCGTGGAAGGACCTGTGTAAGGACCAGTGCAAAGACCCGTGTAAGGACCCGTGTAAGGACCCGTGGAAGGACCCGTGGAAGGACCTGTGGAAGGACCTGTGGAAGGACCAGTGCAAGGACCTGTGTGAGGACCAGTGCAAGGACCAGTGCAAGGACCTGTGGAAGGACCCGTGGAAGGACCTGTGTAAGGACCAGTGCAAAGACCCGTGTAAGGACCCGTGTAAGGACCCGTGTAAGGACCAGTGAAAGGACCCGTGGAAGGACCCGTGGAAGGACCCGTGGAAGGACCTGTGGAAGGACCTGTGGAAGGACCAGTGCAAGGACCCGTGGAAGGACCCGTGTAAGGACCCGTGTAAGGACCAGTGCAAGGACCCGTGGAAGGACCCGTGTACGGACCAGTGCAAGGACCTGTGGAAGGACCCGTGGAAGGACCAGTGCAAGGACCTGTGGAAGGACCCGTGGAAGGACCCGTGTAAGGACCAGTGCAAGGACCCGTGGAAGGACCCGTGTAAGGACCAGTGCAAGGACCCGTGGAAGGACCCGTGTAAGGACCAGTGCAAGGACCCGTGGAAGGACCCGTGTAAGGACCAGTGCAAGGACCCGTGGAAGGACCCGTGTAAGGACCAGTGCAAGGACCCGTGGAAGGACCCGTGTAAGGACCAGTGCAAGGACCCGTGTAAGGACCCGTGTAAGGACCAGTGCAAGGACCCGTGTAAGGACCAGTGCAAGGACCCGTGTAAGGACCCGTGTAAGGACCAGTGCAAGGACCCGTGTAAGGACCCGTGTAAGGACCAGTGCAAGGACCCGTGTAAGGACCCGTGTAAGGACCCGTGTAAGGACCAGTGCAAGGACCCGTGGAAGGACCCGTGGAAGGACCCGTGCAAGGACCCGTTTAAGGACCCGTGCAAGGACCCGTGTAAGGACCAGTGCAAGGACCCGTGTAAGGACCCGTGTAAGGACCAGTGCAAGGACCCGTGTAAGGACCAGTGCAAGGACCCGTGTAAGGACCCGTGTAAGGACCAGTGCAAGGACCCGTGGAAGGACCCGTGTAAGGACCCGTGCAAGGACCCGTGCAAGGACCCGTTTAAGGACCCGTGCAAGGACCCGTGCAAGGACCCGTGCAAGGACCCGTGTAAGGACCCGTTTAAGGACCCGTGCAAGGACCCGTGTAAGGACGGCGGCCTGCAGTCCTGCCGACTGGTCCTGCGCCATCTTTGTTTGGGCTCAGCTTGTGGCCTCCTGTTGCTTCCTATTGTTTCCACGGTGGCTCCTCTTTCTCCCCGCTGGCGGCTCGACGTGTGAGTCGGCGGTGCGAGCGCTCGGAGGCCCCGGGAGTGCGGGGTTGACGAGAAAAGGGGGGGGGGGGGCGGGTGGGTTGCTCAAAAGTGCATGTGAAGTTTTACGGCGAACCACATGTGTCTTTGGATCCGCTGCGCTTCCACGTTCTTTCCCAGGCTGAGGGGCTTTGCTCTCTTCCGTACCAGCGCATTCTGGAACATGTGGTTCTTGTTTTGATGATGGCGCTCCACGCAGAGATGATGGCTCTGACTTCTCCCCGCGCTGACCTGCATCCATAATCCAAACATCCCACTGATTATTAAACAACACGGATGCCCCCCGCCAGGGAAACCCAAAACGACAAAACCCAGCGTTGATCTCAGCAGGTCAAGCGCACAATGCTCATTATTTGACAAGGACACGTCCAGGCTGTGTTTGCTCTGCTGCCCCGCCATTGGTTGGAAGCGAGTGGGAGGACATTAGCATGCGGCCTGTGGGCAACATTAAATACGCCTTCTTTCTGTAACAATTCCATCAACAGTATCGCTCGGTCAGGAATGAGCTCATGAATTATGTGTGCAGCACACCCTGCAAGGTCATCATGCACAACAATGCTTCATTTTAACATGAACCTTTCATTTGAACATATCTCACACACACACACACACACACACACACACACACACACACACAAACCACACGTATGCAAAGTTGCAGTGAAGGAAAACACGCTGGCTAACATCAAATGCACATTAAATCAACCAAAAATCCTGACTTTGGAGCAATGTTCACAGACTCTAGAATTTTGCTCTCTATTCAATGCAATGGTTTTCCGTATTGGGACCATGATTTATGTCCTAACTTGTTCACACCTCCTCATATGGAAGATACTATTCCTTCTTCATGTCTCAAGAAGGGCAGGAATACAAGAACACACACACACACACACACACACACACACACATTCTTGTATTTGTTACCTTCTTGAGACCTCCGAAAAAATGCCTACCTCTTTAGGACCAGCCTTTCTAGATATATAAAGATGTGTATTTACAACATGAATAATATATACATACTATGCAAATATAAAAAAGCTTGTTGTGAAAAATTAGTTGGACTCTCACAAAAAGGTCACAATTTCACAAGAAAAACTTAGAATTGTGGCAGTATTATAATAAAAGTCGTCATTTTACTCAACGCAAGTCAAAATGTTACAAGAATAACTGAACATTTGTGCAATAGTATGATAAAAGTTGGAATTTTACTCAATAACAGTCACAATTTTACAAGAAAAGCTTAAAATTGTGGCAATTTATGAAAAGAGTCGTAATTTTACTCGACAAAAGTCACAATTTTAGAAGAAAACTTTGAAATTTGGGCAATGTAAAAATAATCGGAATTCTATTCTGCAAAATTATGAAAAAAAAGTCATAATTTTACTCAAAAAATGTCACTGTTTTACAAGAACAACAAAAATTTGGCAACATCGTGATGAAAGCCAGAATTGTATATGACAAATGTCACAATTTTGCCTTAAAAAGTAATAATTTTATATAAAAAGTAATAATTTTACGAGAAAATATTGCAACATTACAGAAACAGATAGAATATGAGAAATTGTTCCCAATTTTATAAGAAAAAAGTCGACACATTGTGAAAAAAGACTGCTTTTAGTCAATTTATTTATCTATTTATTTGTAATTGGATTGTAATCTCCATTATTTACTTCAAGTTATTACAGTATGTCTCTATATACATATTTATTTTATATGTTTTAATTAATTTTGGCCAAAGGGGGTGCATTTCAATTTCTTACACACACTTGTTATTTCATATATTGGCCAGAGGGGGAGCACCTCAAATTTTTACACACACTTGTTATTTCATATGTTGACCAGAGGGGGGAGCACTTTTAAAAGCGACACACAGTCAATGTGAAAAATCCCTCCTTTTTGGGACCACCCTCATTTTGATAGTAGTCACCAGCAGGGGTGCTAATGAGACATTCTCTATTAGATGCAATGTTATTGGGCCCATGATTTATGTCATCACTTGTTCACACCTCCTCATATGGAAGATACTTTTCCTTCTTCACGTCTCAAGAAGGCTAGAAATACAAGCACACACACACACACACACACACACACACACACACACACACACACACACACACACACACACACACACACACACACACACACACACACTTAATTGAGGCCAAAATAATGTATAAGTCTATTATGCCATAAAACAGCAAGGAATTGTAAAATAATTTTTTTGAAAAATTGGGATTGAGTGATGCCAAAATTTTAGAAGCACGAGGTCTCAAGGAATACTGTAATACAAAACCTAATTATTTGTATTATTCATTATTGTTTTTTATAGCATACTGTAGTAATTGTTTAATATTACTGTACAAGTTTAAAAACTGTATGGTGATGATGATGGTATGGGAAAATAACAGTGATAATAATAATGACTAATATTGTTATTATTGGTAGTAATACTAAATAAATAAATAAAAACAATAAATAAAATATGAAAATAAGTAATAAGAAAATCGTTGTCAATCTAGAATTGATAAATATTTATAAAAAAAAATATTTGTTATACATTTTTGTATGTGTTTTTTAAAAACTTACGAATGGATTTAATTTGAAGATAAAACCAAATATTTAGTAAAGGAAAATTATTCTATCTTTTTTATTTGTATTTACATTTTCTTAATTTTTTTTTAGCATTATCTTATTTATTTTTTGACTTTACATTTTCCTTATTTTTTTTGCATTAGCTTATCTTTTTATTCTTTATATTTTCTTTATTTTTTTTTTTTAGCATTGTCCTATATTTTATGTCTTTACATTTTCTTCCATCCATCCATTTTCCACTGCTTGTCCCATTTTCTTATTTTTTTTTAGCAACGTCTTATCTTTTGTTTGTCTTGACATTTTCGTTATTGTTTTTTGCATTATCTTATTTTTTTTGTCTTTACATTTTCCTTATTTTTTTTTTGCATTATCTTATCTTTTTTTGTCTTTACATTTGCTTTATTTTTTTTAGCATTGTCTTATATTTTGTGCCTTTACATTTCCATCCATTTTCTCTGCTTGTCCCATTTTCTTGTTTTTTTTTTTTAGCAACGTCTTATCTTTTTTTGTCTTTACATTTTCTTAATTTTTTTTAGCATTATCTTATTATTTTTTTGTCTTTAAATTGTCCTTATTTTTTTTGCATTATCTCATCTTTTTTTGTCTTTACTTTTTCTTTATTTTTTTTTTAGCATTTTCTTATATTTTGTGTCTTTACATATTCTTCCATCCATCCATTTTCTACCGCTTGTCCCATTTAAAAAAAATTTTTTTTTAGCAACGTCTTATCTTTTTTTGTCTTGGCATTTTCGTCATTTTTCCTTAGCATTATTTTATTTTTATGATTTTTATTTTAATTATTACGGTGTTTTACAATTATATTACATACATCATTGTGTATTATTTTGTTTTATTAGATTTTGTTCTTGTATTCAATGTGTCGCTGTGACTGACAGAACCCTTCATTAGGTCCACCTGCACAAACTACATGTTCTACATGCAGGCTAGCAGGAGATGAGATGTAAAAAAAAAAAGTTACCAGGACAGCATTTGTTATTTTTTCCAAGGCGAGGGGGCCAAAGGCGAGCCATCCAAAAAGGAGAGAGGCTGTGATGAAAAGAAAAAGGGGGGGGGGGAAAGAACATGGCTGTGGAAGGGAAAGCAGTGGCGCTCGTTCCCGGCGAGTCGGCCGGGCGGTCAGAGTAAACAAACTTATGTTTGATCTGTGAAACGCTGAGTAGTGTAAACAGAAAAATTAGCTCGGGTCAGCTAACACTGAAGGATGCATGGAAGAAGGAGAGGAGGAAAAGGGAAAAGAAGAAGATGAAAAAGGAAAAACAAAAAGGGAGAAGAAAAGGAGGAAAGGTAGTAATAATATGAATAATGAGAGAAGAAGAAGAAGGGGAGGGTGTAGATGTGAAAAAAGAAAAAGGAGAAGAAGAAGGCAGAGATTACACACAGAAAACAAGTTTCTTTCTTTCAAAGTAAAAGCAAAAAGATGAAGGATGTGAATTACTGTATATTTATATAGCGCTTTTCTCCAGTGACTCAAAGCACTTCACTGCAAAAAGTCAGTGTTCAAAAACAAGAAAAAAAACACAAAAATGAGGGGTATTTTATTTACACTAAGCAAAATTATCTGCCAATAGAACAAGAAAATTTGGCTTGTTTTGTTTTGTTTTGGACTTTCCAAAACAAGTAAAATTAGCTAACTTCAATGAACCCCAAAATAGCTTAAAATAAGTATATTCTCACTAGTAACAAATGCACTTTTCTTGGTAGGAAAAAAAATGAGACCTTTTTGCTCAATATGTTGACAAATATTCTTAAATGAAGTAAATGCTAGTGCCATTATCTTGACATAATGATATGCGCTCGGCATTACATTTCTTGAAACCAGCAAACTTAGACTAAAAACTAATTTATTGTTCTTAATGGAAAGGCAACAAGGCAAGCGCTTGTTACTTTCGGGGTCTCCTAGCCGCTCAGGCAAATCATATTGTCTAAAAATGCATTTTTCCATGGATAACATGACATCATCGCGCCAAGTGCGTGCTCTTTCAGTCCATTAGTGCGCATGTATACGGTCAAATTAATTTTTAATTGTAATTTTGAAGAATTTATCTGAATGTGCATGAACTATTTCTGTTCAAAATTGTTAGAAATGTCACATGTTAATTTTTTATTTTTTTTCATGCTTGGAATAAGAAATGATGACTTTAAAAAAGTAGTTTTCTACTTGTGAGTGTTGATGACACAGCTTTGCAACAGTTGATATTCTAGTTTCAAGCATGTTTTACTCAATATAGGTCATAACATCTCAGCAACAAGCTGTAATATCTTACTGACATCATTTAGGACCAAAACACTTAAAACAAGTAAAACACTCTAACAAGAAGAATGATCTTATCAGACAGAAAATAAGCAAATATCACCCTTATTTGAGATATTTTGCGGTGTTTTACACAGTGAAAGCCAATATCTAAGTTACATTTAAAGCAGTGTGGGTGGCACTGGGAGCAGGTGGGTAAAGTGTCTTGCCCAAGGACACGACGGCGGGGACTAGGATGGCGGAAGCGGGGCTCGAACCTGGAACCCTCAAGTTCCAGTATGTTGTTTCATACTTGTCATCTCCATCCTAAAGCAAAATGTTTGGAGATGAAGATGTGCTTCTTCCACCTTCTGTTGATGAGAACACGCCTCAGTAGGAACCACACCACCAGGGGGAGCTCCACTAACCACGTTAAACCCAGATTTCGATAATCAAATGTAAATAATCAAATGTATATACTTGTTCTTATGCTTTCTGAGCTCACTATGTCCACTACTTGCTGTCCATATCCTACCAAGTCAGTCCTACACTGTTACAATGTCCATTTCTCTGACGATGCAATTGTTGATGACTGAAGTGTTGATATCAACCCCTCCCTCCACATCCCACCCCCCGGATTGTAAATAATGTAAATAATTCAATGTATATACTCTGATGATTAACTTGTGTGATGACTGTATTATGATGCAGTGGCGTGCGGTGAGGTTCATGACTGGTGAGGCACTGACTTCATCACAGTCAGATTTACAAACATATGAACCCTAAAGAGTATCTTATTCACCATTTGATTGGCAGCAGTTAACGGGTTATGTTTAAAAGCTCATACCAGCATTCTTCCCTGCTTGGCACTCAGCATCAAGGGTTGGAATTGGGGGTTAAATCACCAAAAATTATTCCCGGGCGCGGCGCCGCTGCTGCCCACTGCTCCCCTCACCTCTCAGGGGGTGATCAAGGGGATGGGCAAATGCAGAGGACAAATTTCATTACACCTAGTGTGTGTGTGACAATCATTGGTACTTTAACTTAACTTTAACTTTACACATACAAACTGTAGCACACAAAAAAGCACATTTAATTAAAAAAAACGTTATTATGGTCTTATCTTCACTTATAAATGAAGTCCATGCGCCGCTGTTGTGCCGGATAATGCACCCCCGCCGTAGAATGCACCCCCTGACGGGTGTGTTGTATCAACTAAAGCCCACACTTAAACGTTCCACGTGCAAGATTGAATCTATTTAAAAAAGTTATTTAATAAGAAGCCAAAAAGTGCAAAAACAATAATGTTCGTGTTGGAGGAGTTGTGAATGACTGAAATATGAAATCCGTGCTGCAGTCTGCAGGTGTACCTAATGTTGTGGCCCTGCAGTCATTCACAACTCCTCCAACACCAACATTATTGTTTTTGCCCTTTTTGGCTTCTTATTAAGTAACTTTTTTAAATAGATTCAATCTTGCGCGTGGAAAGTTTAAGTGTGGGCTTTAGTTGATACAACACTGCTAGACTTTTGACAAAAACAAGAAAGTTTGATCATATTACGCCTATACTGGCTCACCTGCACTGGCTTCCTGTGCACTTAAGATGCGACTTTAAGGTTTTACTACTTACGTATAAAATACTACACGGTCTAGCTCCATCCTACCTTGCTGATTGTATTGTACCATATGTCCCGACAAGAAATCTGCGTTCAAAGAACTCCGACTTATTAGTGATTCCCAGAGCCCAAAAAAAGTCTGCGGGCTATAGAGCGTTTTCTATTGGGGCTCCAGTACTCTGGAATGCCCTCCCGGTAACAGTTAGAGATGCTACCTCAGTAGAAGCATTTAAGTCCCATCTTAAAACTCATTTGTATACTCTGGCCTTTAAATAGACCCCCCTTTTTAGACCAGTTGATCTGCCGTTTCTTTTCTTCTCTCCTCTTCTCCCCTGTCCCTTGGGAGGGGGAGTTGCATAGGTCCGGTGGCCATGGATGAAGTGCTGGCTGTCCAAAGTCGGGACCCGGGGTGGACCGCTAGCCTGGGGGGGGTACCCACATATGCGGTCCTCTCCAAGGTTTCTCATAGTCATTCACCGACGTCCCACTGGGGTGAGTTTTTCCTTGCCCGTATGTGGGCTCTGTACCGAGGATGTCGTTGTGGCTTGTGCAGCCCTTTGAGACACTTGTGATTTAGGGCTATATAAATAAACATTGATTGATTGATTGACTCCCGTCAGGGGGTGCATTCTACGGCGGGGGTGCATTCTCTACCACCAGGAGGCGGGATTACTGCGAGCCTCAGCCAGTGCGTCTTCGCAGCCGTTTTATGATTGCTCAGCACAAGAAATACGTTACACACATACAGTTGTTGACAAAATACACCGTACATTATATACCTCAGCTAACTCAACTGGTGCAGTAAGTCCGTGGTGGCGTGCTAGGATGGAACGTCAGTCTCGTTTCCATCAAGCACTTTAAGTTTACTTTGGAAACGTTTTCATGACAGTACTTATTACAGAAAATGTCCCAAAATACCCAATTGTGTTTTTCATCCCTCACAATAGTACAGCATGGTCATGATAGTTAGTGTTGTTCCAAGCACTGCCACTAGGACTACAATTTACTTAAGTTCTGTGTATTTTTTTCATAGCTTCTGTTGGATTTCATTCCCTTTTATATAGTCTTTATTCTTTGGTATCTTCAATTTGTGATGCAGAAAAACAACATTTGTTGGTGTATTCAATGTTGTTAGACGTCTCCTCCGTGAGTTGATCAACCAAAGAACACATGTTTGTCAGGCTAGTCCCTGACAATTTGGTTATGTTTTAGTTTTTCCTCTGTGTTTGTCTTTATTTCCTGTCAGCGCTTTTATTTTGGTTGTTTCCTGCTTGTCTCCCTGAGCGCTGCGGCTGGCCACACCTGGTCACACCTGGTGTCAATCAGCCTGCCTTGCCATCCAGTCTGTGCTGGAGTGTTGTCGCTAAGACTTGTCCATGTGATTGTCTACTACTTGTCGTTGGAGCTACTACTTGTCACTCTCATTGTTTGCGGTAAGATGTTCCTAATAGCTATTTACACTTTGCTGTCTCCTAGCTCTTTTGTATCGTGTTTTCCTGTTAGCTAGATCCTGTTAGCCGTTAGCTGTTTCCAGTTTTTCTGTCTGCTGGTTCCTGTTTTCAGTTTGGCTATTCCTAGTTCCTGGTTTGTGTTTTACATTTATTTTGGACACTAAATTAGGGCTGCAACAACTAATCGAATAAAACTAGAGATGTCCAATAATATCGGCCTGCCGATATTATCGGCCGATAAATGCTTTAAAATGTAATATCGGAAATTATTATTATGTTAGATCCACTATGGACTGGACTCTCACACTAATATGCTAGATCTACTATGGACTGGACTCTCACACTATTATGTTAGATCCACTATGGACTGGACTCTCACACTATTATGTTAGATCCACTTTGGACTGGACTCTCACTATTATGATAAATCCACTATGGACTGGACTCTCACAATATTATGTTAGATCCACTATGGACTGGACTCTCACTATTATGATAAATCCACTATGGACTGGACTCTCACTATTATGATAAATCCACTATGGACTGGACTCTCACAATATTATGTTAGATCCACTATGGACTGGACTCTCACTATTATGATAAATCCACTATGGACTGGACTCTCACACTATTATGTTAGATCCACTATGGACTGGACTCTCACACTATTATGTTAGATCCACTATGGACTGGACTCTCACTATTATGATAAATCCACTATGGACTGGACTCTCACACTATTATGTTAGATCCACTATGGACTGGACTCTCACTATTATGATAAATCCACTATGGACTGGACTCTCACAATATTATGTTAGATCCACTATGGACTGGACTCTCACACTATTATGTTAGATCCACTATGGACTGGACTCTCACTATTATGTTAGATCCACTATGGACTGGACTCTCACACTATTATGTTAGATCCACTATGGACTGGACTCTCACTATTATGTTAGATCCACTATGGACTGGACTCTCACACTATTATGTTAGATCCACTATGGACTGGGTGTATTTAAAAAAAAAAAAAAAAAAATTAATTTTTTTTTTTTTTTTTTTAAATAAATAAATACAATCATGTGTGCTTACGGACTGTATCCCTGCAGACTGTATTGATATATATTGATATAGAACGTATATATTGTGTTTTTTATGTTGATTTCATTATTTATTTATTTTTATTTTTTTAATTCTTGTGCGGCCCGGTACCAATCGGTCCGCGGACCGGTACCGGGCCGCGGCCCGGTGGTTGGGGACCACTGGTTTAAAGGCTCTCCTCATGTTGGAGAGGCACAATGTTGTGTTTATCAATCAGCACACAACGTTGTGTTCATCAATCAGCACACAATGTTGTTTATCAATCAGCACACAACGTTGTGTTCATCAATCAGCACACAACGTTGTGTTCATCAATCAGCACACAACGTTGTGTTCATCAATCAGCACACAACGTTGTGTTCATCAATCAGCACACAACGTTGTGTTCATCAATCAGCACACAATGTTGTGTTCATCAATCAGCACACAACGTTGTGTTCATCAATCAGCACACATCGCAGGCTCAGCGTTACTTTGGTGGACCTCTGAATGGCAAGAAGAGAAGAAAGAAGCAGCATGCCAGGCGGAAGCATCTCTAATGACGCGCCTTTGCCGGTTTTTTTCCAGCCTTGAAGAAGTTTAAAATGAGTCTCTGCAAAAAGGCAGAATTCAAAGGCGGCATCTTGAAAAGGGGGGCAGAATGAAAAGGGGGGCATCATGAAAAGGGGGGCTTCATGTAAAGGGGGGCAGTGTGTTGTGTTAAAAGGGAGACGTAAGATGAGAGATCCCGGGGTCTGACTTTGGTGTGACTTCAAAAGGGTGTGTTTAAAGCGGCGGGCCTTAATGTTGGCCTGATAGCACAACTGTCATGTCTCTTTGACCTCCCACAGCTGTCCACGCCCGACCCATGTTGTGTCCATGTGTGTGTCTTTGTGTGTCACTTTGTTTGCTTTTGTGTGCGTCAACACTTGTGGCTCTCCCTGTGTGTCTTGATGTGATTGTCTGTGTGCTCTTTAATGTCCGCCTCTTTTCATGTCAGCCACCGTCTTTTCCTTCACTGCATAAGTGTGTGTGTGTTCTTGTATTTATACCCTTCTTGAGACATCAACAAGGAAAAGTAGCTTCCATATGAGGACCAAAATCATGGTCCCAATAACATTGCATCTAATAGAGAATGTCTCATTAGCACCCCTGCTGGTGACTACTATCAAAATGAGGGTGGTCCCAAAAAGGAGGGATTTTTTCACATAGACTGTGTGTCGCTTTTAAAAGTGCTCCCCCTCTGGTCAACATATGAAATGACAAGTGTGTGTAAGAAATTAAAATGCGCCTCCTTTGGTCAAAATTAATTTAAAAAAATTAGTAAATGTGTATATAGAGACATACTGTAATAACTTGAAGTAAATAGTGAAGATTAAAAACAAATTCCAAACAAAAAATAAAAAAAATAAAATAACTAAAAGCTTACCTTTTTTTATGTTTTCATAGTATGTAGATATTATTAATGTTGTAAACACACATCTTTAAAGAGGTAGGCATTTTTCGGAGGTCTCAAGAAGGAAAAAATACAAGAATGTGTGTGTGTGTGTATGTGTGTTCTTGTATTTATACCCTTCTTGAGACATCAACAAAGAAAAGTAGCTTCCATATAAGGACCAAAATCATGGTTCCAATAACATTGCATCTAATAGAGAATGTCTCATTAGCACCCCTGCTGGTGACTACTATCAAAATGAGGGTGGTCCCAAAAAGGAGGGATTTTTCACATTGACTGTGTGTCGCTTTTAAAAGTGCTCCCCCCTCTGGTCAACATATGAAATAACACGTGTGTGTAAGAAATTGAAATGCACACCCTTTGGCCAAAATTTATTAACAATATATATATATATATATATATATATATATATATATATATATATATATATATATATATATATATATATATATATATATATATATATATATATATATATATATATATATATATATATATATATATATATATATGTGTGTGTATATATATATATGTATATATATATATATATATATATATATATATATATATATATATATATATATATAGACATACTGTAATAACTTCAAGTAAACACTGAAGATTAAAAACCAATTATCAACAAAAAAAAAAAAATTCTCACAATGTGTCGACTTTTTTCTTATAAAATTGGGAACAATTTCTCATATTCTTTCTGTTTCTGTAACATTGCAATATTTTCCTCATAAAATTATTACTTTTTAATGCAAAATGGTGACATTGGTCGTACAATTCTGACTTGTATCACAATATTGCCATTTTTTTGGTTGTTCTTGTAAAATAGTGACATTTTTGGGAGTAAAATTATGACTTTTGTCATCATTTTGCAGAGTAAAATTCCCTTTATTATTGCATTATTGCCAACATTTTTAAGTTTTCTTATAAAATTGGGAACAATTTCTCATATTATTTCTGTTTCTGTAACATTGCAATAGTTTCCTCATAAAATTATTACTTTTTAATGCAAAATGGTGACACAATTCTGACTTGTATCACAATATTGCCATTTTTTTAGTTGTTCTTGTAAAATAGTGAAATTTTTGGGAGTAAAATTATGACTTTTGTCACAATTTTGCAGAGTAAAATTCCCTTTATTATTGCATTATTGCCAACATTTTTAAGTTTTCTTATAAAATTGTGACTTTTGTCGAGTAAAATTACGACTCTTTTCATAAAATTGCCAACATTTTAAGCTTTTCTTGTAAAATTGCGACTGTTATTGCGTAAAATTCCAACTTTTAACATAATATTGCACAAATGTTCAGTTTTTCTTGTAACATTTTGACTTGCGTTAAGTAAAATGACGACTTTTATTATAATACTGCCAAAATTCTAAGTTTTTCTTGTGAAACTGTGACCTTTTTCTTGTGAAATTCCAACCAATTTTTCCACAACAAACTTTTTTATATTTACGTCGTATGTATATATTATTAATTATTTTCTCAGGTCTCAAGAAGGTAACAAATCCAATAATGTGTGTGTGTGTGTGTGTGTGTGTTCTTGTATTTCTAGCCTTCTTGAGACATGAAGAAGGAAAAGTATCTTCCATATGAGGAGGTGTGAACAAGTGATGACATAAATCATGGTCCCAATAACATTGCATCTAATAGAGAATGTCTCATTAGCACCCCTGCTGGTGACATCTATCAAAATGAGGGTGGGCCCAAAAAGGAGGGATTTTTCAAATTGACTGTGTCGCTTTTAAAAGTGCTCCCCCCTCTGGTCAACATATGAAATAACAAGTGTGTGTAAGAAATTGAAATGCGCCTCCTTTGGCCAAATTAATTTTAATAAATAAATAAATATGTATATAGAGACATACTGTAATAACTTGGAGTAAATAATGGAGATTAAAACCCAGTTACAAAAAATAACTAAATGCAGTCTTTTTCTCACAATGTGTGGACTTTTTTCTTATAAAAATTGAGAACAATTTCTCATATTCCTTCTGTTTCTGCAATATTGCAATATTTTCTCGTAAAAGTATTAATTTTGAATGCGAAATGGTGACATTTGTCATATAAAATTCTGACTTTTGTCACAATATTGCCAATTTTTTTTTGTGGTTCTTGTAAAATAGTGACATTTTTTGAGTAAAATCATGACTCCGTTGTAATTTTGCAGAATAAAATTCCGACTATCATTATAACATTGCCTAAATTTCAAAGTTTCCTCATAAAATCGTGACTTTTGTCGAGTAAAATTACGACTCTTTTCATACAATTGCCACAATTTTAAGCTTTTCTTGTAAAACTGCAACCGTTGAGTAAAATTCCAACTTTTATCATAATATTGCGCAAATGTTCCGTTTTTCTTGTCACATTTTGACTTGCGTCGAGTAAAATGACGACTTTTATTATAATGCTGCCAAAATTCTACGTTTTTCTTGTGAAAATCCAACTCATTTTTCACAAAAAGCTTTTTTATATTTGCATAGTATGTATATATTAATAATGTTGTAAATACACATCTTTATATATCTAGAAAGGCTGGTCCTAAAGAGGTAGGCATTTTCTCAGGTCTCAAGAAGGTAACAAATACAAGAGCGTGTGTGTGTGTGTGTGTGTGTGTGTGTGTGTGTGTGTTCTTGTATTTCTAACCTTCTTGAGACATGAAGAAGGAAAAGTATCTTCCATATGAGGAGGTGTGAACAAGTGATGACATAAATCATGGTCGCAATAACATTGCATCTAATAGAGAATGTCTCATTAGCACCCCTGCTGGTGACATCTATCAAAATGAGGGTGGGCCCAAAAAGGAGGGATTTTTCAAATTGACTGTGTCGCTTTTAAAAGTGCTCCCCCCTCTGGTCAACATATGAAATAACAAGTGTGTGTAAGAAATTGAAATGCGCCTCCTTTGGCCAAAATTAATTTTAATAAATAAATAAATATGTATATAGAGACATACTGTAAGAACTTGAAGTAAATAATGGAGATTAAAAACAGCTACAAAAAATTAATTAAAAAAATAAAAATAACTAAAAGCAGTCTTTTTCTCACAATGTGTGGACTTTTTTCTTATAAAAATTGAGAACAATTTCTCATATTCTTTCTGATTCTGTAATATTGCAATATTTTCTCGTAAAAGTATTAATTTTTAATGCGAAATGGTGACATTTGTCATATAAAATTCTGACTTTTGTCACAATATTGCCAAATTTTTTTTGTGGTTCTTGTAAAATAGTGACATTTTTTGAGTAAAATCATGACTCCGTTGTAATTTTGCAGAATAAAATTCCGATTATCATTATAACATTGCCCAAATTTCAAAGTTTCCTCATAAAATCGTGACTTTTGTCGAGTACAATTACGACTGTTTTCATACAATTGCCACAATTTTAAGCTTTTCTTGTAAAACTGCAACTGTTGAGTAAAATTCCAACTTTTATCATAATATTGCACAAATGTTCCGTTTTTCTTGTCACATTTTGACTTGCGTCGAGTAAAATGACGACTTTTATTATAATGCTGCCAAAATTCTACGTTTTTCTTGTGAAACTCCAACTCATTTTTCACAAAAAGCTTTTTTATATTTGCATAGTGTGTATATATTATTAATGTTGTAAATACACATCTTTATACATCTAGAAAGGCTGGTCCTAAAGTGGTAGGCATTTTTCTCAGGTCTCAAGAAGGTAACAAATACAAGAATATGTGTGTGTGTGTTTTTCTGGCAATGCTTACTTAACGGGGACATTGCTCTGTTTACACAGTCACCTTTAGGGGACCTCTGACGGCATGGGGACAAAAAACAGGTCCCCTAAAGGGAAACCTTTTTAAATGATAGTCAGATCCACTCTGAAGATGCCTAAGTGATTTTTAAACTTAGGCCCATATTTAATTGGAACTTTTTTTTTTTTTTAAATGGTCCTCAGTAGTCACGTACAAATGTGTGTGAATTATGCAAAATGATTTAAATGTGGTCCCCATGAACCATATCAACTCTTTCCCCCCCAGGGTCCCCAGTAAGAATGATCAGCACATTACTTCATCAATCCAGAGGTTTAAAGACGTGTGTGAGCTAACTGGCCAGTGGACATTTTACACCATTTTTTTCATGCCTCCACAACCTGTAGAAAGGGTGGTCCCCACAAGTCATGATCACATTCCAAATGATAACCAGAATGTGTGTGTGTGTGTGTGTGTGTGTGTGTGTGTGTGTGTGTGTGTGTGTGTGTGTGTGTGTGTGTGTGTGTGTGTGTGTGTGTGTGAAGATCTAAGCCTGTGGGCTGTGCCCTCTCTCCCCATGCACACAGGCCTATTTCCCCCCTCCTTCTTGTTAAGATTCAAACGTTGATAGTCTTTGAACTGCAGCTGTAGACGCTGCAGTTATTTCGACCATTTTTTTTTTGGGCTCCTCTAGCTAAAGTTCCTATTTGCGCCGCCTGACACATTATCGCCGCGCAATGCCGGAATGGCCAGAGCCGCGGTACCGCCTATGCAAGTCGTTTATTAATGGATTTATTCATTTATTTATTAATATTTGTACCATGAATTGATTAACGTGAAAAACTTACTGGGGTGTTACCATTTAGTGGTCAATTGTATGGAATATGTACTGTATTGTGCAATCTACTAATAAAAGTCTCAATCAATCAATCAATGGACCAGACTCTGTTTAATGCCTTGCTAATGGAGGTATTAAAGCTATCTGGTATCTGCACAGTCCAATACAAGAGCCGCTTTAAAAATGCCGCTTTTAGTTATGAGATTAGCTCTAAATACATGCTGCCGGGTGACCATCGAAAATGTTTGTGCAATAAACAGACACACACCTTCTTGTATTTGTTACCTTCTTGAGACCTGAGAAAAATGCCTACCTCTTTAGGACCAGCCTTTCTAGATATATAAAGATGTGTGTTTACAACATGAATAATATATACATACTATGCAAATATAAAAAAGGTAAGCTTTTAGTTATTTTATTTTTTGTTTGTAATTGGTTTTTAATCTTCATTATTTACTTCAAGTTATTACTGTATGTCTCCATACACATATTTATTTATTTTTTAAAATTAATTTTGGCCAAAGGGGGTGCATTTCAATTTCTTACACATACTTGTTATTTCATATGTTGCCCAGAGGGGGAGCACTTTTAAAAGCGACACACAGTCAATGTGAAAAATCCCTCCTTTTTGGGACCACCCTCATTTTGATAGTAGTCACCAGCAGGGGTGCAAATGTGACATTCTCTATTAGATGCAATGTTATTGGGACCATGATTTTGGTCCTCATATGGAAGCTACTTTTCTTTGTTGATGTCTCAAGAAGGGTAGAAATACAAGAACACACACACACACACACACACACACACACACACACACACACACACACATTCTTGTATTTGTTAACTTCTTGAGACCTGAGAAAAATGCCTACCTCTTTAGGACCACCCTTTCTAGATATATAAAGATGTGTATTTACAACATTAATAATATATACATACAATGCAAATATAAAAAAGGCTTTTAGTTATTTAAAAAATTTTTTATAATTGTTTTTTAATCTTCATTATTTACTTCAAGTTATTACAGTATGTCTCTATA